>NC_069505.1:243852170-244067170 GCF_027579735.1 Bombina bombina | reverse complement strand
TTTGTGGCTCTTCCATTTGGCCTTGCCACAACTCGCAAAATTTTCTCAAAGGTCCTGGGAGCTCTCTTGGCAGTGATCTGGTCTTGATGAATTGCTGTGGCGCCCTATCTGGACGACATTCTGGTTCAGGCGCCAGCTTTTCAGCAGGCAGACTCTCATTCAGAGATCTTGTTGTCTTGTCTACATGTGCATGGAGGGAAAGTGTATCTGAAGAGTTCCCTTGTTCTAACTACAAGGGTGGTTTTCTTATGGACCATAATAGATTCCCTATCAATGAAAATATTTCTGAAAATATTTCCTCTGGCCTCTCTCTACAGTCTACTGTTCAATCATCAGTGGCTCAATGTATGGAGGTTATTGGTCCGATGGTTGCTTCCATGGACATCATTCCCTTGCTCAAGTCCATTTGAGAGCTCTGCAGTTATGCAGGCTCAGCCAATGGAACTGGGACCATGCAGATCTGTCTCAGAGGATAGATCTGGATCAGTTGACTAGAGACTCTCTCGTGGTGGCTTTCTTAGGAACTTCTGTCTCAGAAAACATGATTTCAGAGACCTACCTGGATGATTGTGACCACGGACGCCAGCCTGCTGGGCTGGGGAGCAGTCTGGGACTCGTTAAAGGCGCAGGGACTCGGGAGGAGTCTGCTCTCCCTATTAATATCTTGGAGTTGAGAGCAATTTTCAATGCTCTGCTGGTTTGGCCTTCGTTGTCCTTAGCCCGGTTTATCAGGTTCAAGTCAGACTATATAACCATAGTGGTTTACATCAACCACCAGGGAGGAACTCTGAGTTTCTTAGCCATGAAAGAGGTGGCTCGGATTATTCTGTGGGTGGAAGCTTTCAATTGCTGTCTGTGAAGGATACCCTGGCTACCCCGACTAGGTAGCTCCGCCAAACGGGTCCTGCTTCCTCCCTGCCGACTGCTGCTATGTAGCTGGCAAGTGACCACAGCCTGTAGCCACCCCTGATGCCCGACAGCACCAGTATTCAGGGTCCCACCCTGTGGCGGACTCCAGCTACCCAGACTGGGTAGCTCTGCCTGAGGGTCCTTCCTCTGCGTGGAACAGGTTGCTATGTAGCCCAGGAAAGTGATTTTTGCTGGAGCCCACCCAAATAACTAGACAGACTAGCATTCAGGTGAAACAAGAACTGATTTTATTGTAAAACATACACTCCTTTTATACAGAAGGCTCATCTTGATAAGACAAAGAACAATCCCACAATTTTCCTGCCATTCCCGCCCCTCCAGCCTGACCTGCGCCTCTTTAGCAACCATAGTCCTACAGAATCCCAGGACCCAGAGCAACGGCACTTCCAGGGTGTCATTTGAAAGTTCTCGGTCCCCAGATGCCGCAGTCCAAGAAGCGGCGTGATTCGTTATTGGAGACCGGAGATACAGCCTGGTGAAGTTATGGGGGTAGAGGTGTCCAAAACCCCCGGTTCCCAAAGGAGCTCCCCTCCAGTAATTGCCCCACCTCTTGTCCTCCCTATGGGCTACTAATCCCAAAAGAGCAAAGCACTGAGGCACATAGTTGCTGGAGCGACCAGGGGTAAAGTTAGCGGGTGTCCTGCTGTTCTGTGGCCGACCGGGAATTCCAGGTGCCAGGCCAGCCTGAGAAGGGTTAGGCGGGTGTCTATTGTGAGGCGGCCGACCGGGAGTTCCAGGAGCCCGGCCAGCCTAGAAGGGTTTTCCTGGTCATAAACTAGCTCCTCTCTTGACAAGTTGAGAACACAAAACAAGCAAACAAAAACTTCCAGAGATTGTGGTTGCTCTGAGGAGCCCAAAACCACTGAAAAACAGGGGATAACTGAGAAACAACAGGGGTGAGGTTGTAGGTGGGTGGGGGGGAAGTCTTAGCTGTCTGATATCCGTGACACTGTCTATTTGCCATCCACTTTCCAGGAGTGGACATCTGAGAAGCAGTTTTTTTCATCCCGGGGAGTGATAACTCCATTCGGAGGTGTTCTCAAGCTTAAACCTCAGATGGGGGAGGGGGTGGTGGAGCTGGATCTGATGGCGTCGCTGCAGAATGCCAAGCTTCCAAGGTACGGTTCAAGGTCAAGGGATTCACAGGCCGCTCTGATAGATGCTCTGGCGGTCCCTTGGGATTTCAGGCTGGCATACCTGTTTCCGCAGTTTGCTCTCCTTCCATGAGTCATTGCTCGTATCAAACAGGAGAGAGCATCAGTGACTCTAATAGCCCCTGCATGGTCGCACAGGATCTGGTATGCAGACCTAGTGGAGATGTCGTCTCTCCCACCTTGGAGATTGCCTCTGAGGAAGGGACCTTCTACTTTAGGGTCCCTTCCTTCATCCAGATCTCGTTTCTCTGACGCTGACTGCTTGGAGATTGAACGCTTAGTTCTGTCATTGTAACCATGATTCAGGCTCGCAAGCCTGTTCTTAGAAAGATTTACCCTAAGATATGGCGTAAATATCTTTATTGGTGTGAATCCAAAGGCCACTCTTGGAGTAGGGTCAGGATTCCTAGGACTTTGTCCTTTCTCCAGAAAGGTCTGGAGAAGGGGTTGTCGGTCAGTACCCTGAAGGGTCAGATTTCTGCTTTATCTATTTTGCTACATAAGTGTCTGGCGGATGTGACAGATGTGCAATAATTTGTCAGGCCTTGGTCAGAATCAGGCCTGTGTTAAAGTCCTCCTTGGAGCCTTAACCTTGTTCTTAAAGTTTTGCAGCAGGCTTCGTTTGAGCCAATGCATTCCATAGTTATTAAGTTGTTATCCTGGAAGGTTTTGTTTCTTATTGCTATCTCTTCTGCTCGGAGAGTCTCTGAACGCTCGGCTTTGCAGTGTGATTCACCTTACCTTATCTTTCATGCTGATAAGGCGATTCTGTGTACTAAGTTTGGTTACCTTCCTAAAGTTGTTACGGAGAGAAATATTAATCAGGAAATTGTTGTTCCTTCTCTATGTCCTAATCCTTCCTCTCATAAGGAACGTTGGTTGCACAATTTGGATGTTGTGCGCTCTCTAAAATTCTACTTACAGGCGACTAAGGGTTTTCGCCAGTCTTCTGCCCTGTTTGTTTCTCTGGGAAACTTAAAGGTCAGAAAGCTTCTGCTATTTCTCTTTCTCTCTGGTTGAGAAGTATAATTCGTTTGGCCTATGAGACTGCTGGACAGCAGCCTCTAGAGATAATTACAGCTCATTCCACTAGGGCTGTCTCCTCTTCTTGGGCTTTCAGGAATGAAGCTTTTGTGGAACAGATTTGCAAGGCTGCGACTTGGTCTTCTCTGCATACTTTTTACAAATTTTACAAAGTCGATACTTTTGCCTCGGCTGAGGTTTCTTTTTGGAGAAAGGCTCTTCAAGTGGTGGTGCCTTCTGTTTAAGTTACCAGTCTTGTCCCTCCTTAATCATCTGTGTCCTCTAGCTTGGGTATTTATTCCCAACAGTAATTGATGATTGTGTAACAGCTGTAGGTGTAGTGCAGCTTGTGTCAGGCTCATTGTGTAACAGCTGTAGGTGTAATGCGGCTTGTGTCAGGCTCATTGTGTAACAGCTGTAGGTGTAATGCGGCTTGTGTCAGGCTCAGATCACCCCTTCTTTGCACCCACCACCCTCTGCCAACAAAAAAAATTCCCCAGCAACTGCCTTAGAAGTTAGATAGCGGGTGCGCTCTCATTCCTGTGCGCACCCGGCATAGAGAACAGCCTCAATATCGAGGCATCACTGCAATACTTTGAAAGCGGCTGGAAGCGATCAGAATCGATTCTAGACGCTTGAAACCCTGGTCTTTAAAGACCAGTTAGTGTAAGACGTACCCTGTACAACATGCGTCGTTAAGGGGTTAATTTAAAGTTTAATAAATGAAAGTGCCATGGTTTTTAAGATTGGTTATAGACACCGGGCACTTAATCATTAAACTTTATATTCACTTTAAGTCTTTCTGATCTGGTTTGTTTGGGATGATTGACACTACCTGCTGCGCATGTGCAACAATTACTGCATGCGCTAAATGCTGCCTCAAAAGTGCCAAATGTAGGAGGACTGGTTCCCTGGCTGAAAACCCTTGTTAATAAATAAATAGGGCCCTTAGCTAGGGAGCCAGGCACTGTAACCCTTTTGTCCCTGTACCCTTGTATAATGCTATATATATATATATATATATATATATATATATATATATATATATATATATATATATATATATATATTTCTCCAACATAGGTGTGTCCGGTCCACGGCGTCATCCTTACTTGTGGGATATTCTCTTCCCCAACAGGAAATGGCAAAGAGCCCAGCAAAGCTGGTCACATGATCCCTCCTAGGCTCCGCCTACCCCAGTCATTCTCTTTGCCGTTGTACAGGCAACATCTCCACGGAGATGGCTTAGAGTTTTTTAGTGTTTAACTGTAGTTTTTATTATTCAATCAAGAGTTTGTTATTTTAAAATAGTGCTGGTATGTACTATTTACTCAGAAACAGAAAAGAGATGAAGATTTCTGTTTGTATGAGGAAAATGATTTTAGCACCGTAACTAAAATCCATGGCTGTTCCACACAGGACTGTTGAGAGCAATTAACTTCAGTTGGGGGAACAGTGTGCAGTCTCTTGCTGCTTGAGGTATGACACATTCTAACAAGACGATGTAATGCTGGAAGCTGTCATTTTTCCCTATGGGATCCGGTAAGCCATGTTTATTACGATGGTAAATAAGGGCTTCACAAGGGCTTATTAAGATTGTAGACTTTTCTGGGCTAAATCGATTCAGTTTTAAAACATATTTAGCTTTGAGGAATCATTTTATCTGGGTTTTATTGATATTATAATATCGGCAGGCACTGTATTAGACACCTTATTTCTCTGGGGCTTTCCCAAAGCATAAGCAGAGCCTCATTTTCGCGCCGGTGTGGCGCACTTGTTTTTGAGAGGCATGGCATGCAGTCGCATGTGAGAGGAGCTCTGATACTTAGAAAAGACTTTCTGAAGGCGTCATTTGGTATCGTATTCCCCTTTGGGCTTGGTTGGGTCTCAGCAAAGCAGATACCAGGGACTGTAAAGGGGTTAAAGTGTTAAAACGGCTCCGGTTCCGTTATTTTAAGGGTTAAAGCTTCCAAATTTGGTGTGCAATACTTTTAAGGCTTTAAGACACTGTGGTGAAAATTTGGTGAATTTTGTACAATTCCTTCATGTTTTTTCGCAATTGCAGTAATAAAGTGTGTTCAGTTTAAAATTTAAAGTGACAGTAACGGTTTTATTTTAAAACGTTTTTTGTACTTTATTATCAAGTTTATGCCTGTTTAACATGTCTGAACTACCAGATAGACTGTGTTCTGAATGTGGGGAAGCCAGAATTCCTGTTCATTTAAATAAATGTGATTTATGTGATAATGACAATGATGCCCAAGATGATTCCTCAAGCGAGGGGAGTAAGCATGGTACTGCATCATTCCCTCCTTCGTCTACACGAGTCTTGCCCACTCAGGAGGCCCCTAGTACATCTAGCGCGCCAATACTGCTTACTATGCAACAATTAACGGCTGTAATGGATAATTCTGTCAAAAACATTTTAGCCAAAATGAACCCTTGTCAGCGTAAGCGTGGCTGCTCTGTTTTAGTTACTGAAGAGCATGACGACGCTGATATTAATATCTCTGAAGGGCCCCTAACCCAATCTGAGGGGGCCAGGGAGGTTTTGTCTGAGGGAGAAATTACTGATTCAGGGAACATTTCTCAACAGGCTGAACCTGATGTAATTGCATTTAAATTTAAGTTGGAACATCTCCGCATTCTGCTTAAGGAGGTATTATCCACTCTGGATGATTGTGAAAAGTTGGTCATCCCAGAGAAACTATGTAAAATGGACAAGTTCCTAGAGGTGCCGGAGCTCCCAGAAGCTTTTCCTATACCCAAGCGGGTGGCGGACATTGTTAATAAAGAATGGGAAAGGCCCGGTATTCCTTTCGTCCCTCCCCCCATATTTAAAAAATTGTTTCCTATGGTCGACCCCAGAAAGGACTTATGGCAGACAGTCCCCAAGGTCGAGGGAGCGGTTTCTACTTTAAACAAACGCACCACTATACCCATAGAGGATAGTTGCGCTTTCAAAGATCCTATGGATAAAAAATTAGAAGGTTTGCTTAAAAAGATGTTTGTTCAGCAGGGTTACCTTCTACAACCAATTTCATGCATTGTCCCTGTCACTACAGCCGCATGTTTCTGGTTTGATGAACTGATAAAGGCGCTCGATAGTGATTCTCCTCCTTATGAGGAGATTATGGACAGAATCAATGCTCTCAAATTGGCTAATTCTTTCACCCTAGACGCCACTTTGCAATTGGCTAGGTTAGCGGCTAAGAATTCTGGGTTTGCTATTGTGGCGCGCAGAGCGCTTTGGTTGAAATCTTGGTCGGCTGACGCGTCTTCCAAGAACAAGCTACTAAACATTCCTTTCAAGGGGAAAACGCTGTTTGGCCCTGACTTGAAAGAGATTATCTCGGATATCACTGGGGGTAAGGGCCACGCCCTTCCTCAGGATCGGCCTTTCAAGGCGAAAAATAGACCTAATTTTCGTCCCTTTCGTAAAAACGGACCAGCCCAAAGTGCTACGTCCTCTAAGCAAGAGGGTAATACTTCTCAAGCCAAGCCAGCTTGGAGACCAATGCAAGGCTGGAACAAGGGAAAGCAGGCCAAGAAGCCTGCCACTGCTACCAAGACAGCATGAAATATTGGCCCCCGATCCGGGACCGGATCTGGTGGGGGGCAGACTCTCTCTCTTCGCTCAGGCTTGGGCAAGAGATGTTCTGGATCCTTGGGCGCTAGAAATAGTCTCCCAGGGTTATCTTCTGGAATTCAAGGGACTTCCCCCAAGGGGGAGGTTCCACAGGTCTCAGTTGTCTTCAGACCACATAAAAAGACAGGCGTTCTTACATTGTGTAGAAGACCTGTTAAAAATGGGAGTGATTCATCCTGTTCCACTAAGAGAACAAGGGATGGGGTTCTACTCCAATCTGTTCATAGTTCCCAAAAAAGAGGGAACGTTCAGACCAATCTTAGATCTCAAGATCTTAAACAAGTTTCTCAAGGTTCCATCTTTCAAGATGGAAACCATTCGAACTATTCTTCCTTCCATCCAGGAGGGTCAATTCATGACCACGGTGGATTTAAAGGATGCGTATCTACATATTCCTATCCACAAGGAACATCATCGGTTCCTAAGGTTTGCATTCCTGGACAAACATTACCAGTTCGTGGCGCTTCCTTTCGGATTAGCCACTGCTCCAAGGATTTTCACAAAGGTACTAGGCTCCCTTCTAGCGGTGCTAAGACCAAGGGGCATTGCAGTAGTACCTTACCTGGACGACATTCTGATTCAAGCGTCGTCCCTTCCTCAAGCAAAGGCTCACACGGACATTGTCCTGGCCTTTCTCAGATCTCACGGCTGGAAAGTGAACGTGGAAAAGAGTTCTCTATCCCCGTCAACAAGGGTTCCCTTCTTGGGAACAATTATAGACTCTTTAGAAATGAGGATCTTTCTAACAGAGGCCAGAAAAACAAAACTTCTAGACTCTTGTCGGATACTTCATTCCGTTCCTCTTCCTTCCATAGCTCAGTGCATGGAAGTGATCGGGTTGATGGTAGCGGCGATGGACATAGTTCCTTTTGCGCGCATTCATCTAAGACCATTACAACTGTGCATGCTCAGTCAGTGGAATGGGGACTATACAGACTTGTCTCCGAAGATACAAGTAAATCAGAGGACCAGAGACTCACTCCGTTGGTGGCTGTCCCTGGACAATCTGTCTCAAGGGATGACGTTCCGCAGACCAGAGTGGGTCATTGTCACGACCGACGCCAGTCTGATGGGCTGGGGCGCGGTCTGGGGATCCCTGAAAGCTCAGGGTCTTTGGTCTCGGGAAGAATCTCTTCTACCGATAAATATTCTGGAACTGAGAGCGATATTCAATGCTCTCAAGGCCTGGCCTCGGCTAGCGAGGACCAAGTTCATACGGTTTCAATCAGACAACATGACAACTGTTGCGTACATCAACCATCAGGGGGGAACAAGGAGTTCCCTAGCGATGGAAGAAGTGACCAAAATCATTCTATGGGCGGAGTCTCACTCCTGCCACCTGTCTGCTATCCACATCCCAGGAGTGGAAAATTGGGAAGCGGATTTTCTGAGTCGTCAGACATTGCATCCGGGGGAGTGGGAACTCCATCCGGAAATCTTTGCCCAAGTCACTCACCTGTGGGGCATTCCAGACATGGATCTGATGGCCTCTCGTCAGAACTTCAAAGTTCCTTGCTACGGGGCCAGATCCAGGGATCCCAAGGCGGCTCTAGTGGATGCACTAGTAGCACCTTGGACCTTCAAACTAGCTTATGTGTTCCCGCCATTTCCTCTCATCCCCAGGCTGGTAGCCAGGATCAATCAGGAGAGGGCGTCGGTGATCTTGATAGCTCCTGCGTGGCCACGCAGGACTTGGTATGCAGATCTGGTGAATATGTCATCGGCTCCACCTTGGAAGCTACCTTTGAGACGAGACCTTCTTGTTCAGGGTCCGTTCGAACATCCGAATCTGGTTTCACTCCAGCTGACTGCTTGGAGATTGAACGCTTGATTTTATCGAAGCGAGGATTCTCAGATTCTGTTATCGATACTCTTGTTCAGGCCAGAAAGCCTGTAACTAGAAAGATTTACCACAAAATTTGGAAAAAATATATCTGTTGGTGTGAATCTAAAGGATTCCCTTGGGACAAGGTTAAGATTCCTAGGATTCTATCCTTCCTTCAAGAAGGATTGGAAAAAGGATTATCTGCTAGTTCCCTGAAGGGACAGATTTCTGCCTTGTCGGTATTACTTCACAAAAAGCTGGCAGCTGTGCCAGATGTTCAAGCCTTTGTTCAGGCTCTGGTTAGAATCAAGCCTGTTTACAAACCTTTGACTCCTCCTTGGAGTCTCAATTTAGTTCTTTCAGTTCTTCAGGGGGTTCCGTTTGAACCCTTACATTCTGTTGATATTAAGTTATTATCTTGGAAAGTTTTGTTTTTAGTTGCGATTTCTTCTGCTAGAAGAGTCTCAGAATTATCTGCTCTGCAGTGTTCTCCTCCTTATCTGGTGTTCCATGCAGATAAGGTGGTTTTACGTACTAAACCTGGTTTTCTTCCAAAAGTTGTTTCTAACAAAAACATTAACCAGGAGATTATCGTACCTTCTCTGTGTCCAAAACCAGTTTCAAAGAAGGAACGTTTGTTGCACAATTTGGATGTTGTTCGCGCTCTAAAATTCTATTTAGATGCTACAAAGGATTTTAGACAAACATCTTCCTTGTTTGTTGTTTATTCAGGTAAAAGGAGAGGTCAAAAAGCAACTTCTACCTCTCTCTCTTTTTGGATTAAAAGCATCATCAGATTGGCTTACGAGACTGCCGGACGGCAGCCTCCCGAAAGAATCACAGCTCATTCCACTAGGGCTGTGGCTTCCACATGGGCCTTCAAGAACGAGGCTTCTGTTGATCAGATATGTAGGGCAGCGACTTGGTCTTCACTGCACACTTTTACCAAATTTTACAAGTTTGATACTTTTGCTTCTTCTGAGGCTATTTTTGGGAGAAAGGTTTTGCAAGCCGTGGTGCCTTCCATTTAGGTGACCTGATTTGCTCCCTCCCTTCATCCGTGTCCTAAAGCTTTGGTATTGGTTCCCACAAGTAAGGATGACGCCGTGGACCGGACACACCTATGTTGGAGAAAACAGAATTTATGTTTACCTGATAAATTTCTTTCTCCAACGGTGTGTCCGGTCCACGGCCCGCCCTGGTTTTTTAATCAGGTCTGATAATTTATTTTCTTTAACTACAGTCACCACGGTACCATATGGTTTCTCCTATGCAAATATTCCTCCTTAACGTCGGTCGAATGACTGGGGTAGGCGGAGCCTAGGAGGGATCATGTGACCAGCTTTGCTGGGCTCTTTGCCATTTCCTGTTGGGGAAGAGAATATCCCACAAGTAAGGATGACGCCGTGGACCGGACACACCGTTGGAGAAAGAAATTTATCAGGTAAACATAAATTCTGTTATATATATATATATATATATATATATATATATATATATATATATATATATATATATATATATACAGTATATATATATATATATTAGTAGAACAGAAGTGCTAGTTAATGATATATCTAGTGGAGGAACTACTGAACACCAGAAAATGTGGGTACGTTTGTTTGCAGTAAATACAATGTATCTCTTACAAATGCGCGTGCGCACAATGCTGTATTTATGTATCTTTAAAATTACTTTCTCTTCTGGCCGGTAGCTTTTTCCACCTCTCTGGTTTACGGTTACTGTGACCTTTGTATGAAAATTATAAAGGGCACAGACGAGGTGGTTGTAATGGTCTTGATTTTAATAACAGCCTCCATGATATCTTTGTGTTTTTTATAAATGCTTGGCAGATTCCTGACGTGTTATTTTTAGGTGATGAGATACAATAACGTGGGTGAAACATAGCGGAGTGCTGTGGAAAATGCTAAAATGTAAGGAGCTGGTTTTATAACTGTTACTATGTGTGACTGATAACAGCGCTGTTAACAGGGTTCAGCTGGGTTCCACTCGTGCTGAAAGTAAAAAGGACACAAAAAAACAAATGTCTGCACTGTATATATCACTAATTAAGCATTGCATTACAATCTGTATTATACAGTATACTAAAGGTTTTACAGAGCATGAATTTTTAAACAACTTTACAGATTACTTGTATTCTCAAAACTTCTTTGTTCTCTCAACATCCTTTGTTAAAAGCCATACCTAGAAAGGCTCAAAAGCAGCAGTGCTCTACTGGGGGCTAGCTGAACGCCTTGAGTTAGATGGTGTCAAGAAGCATATAAGTGCAGCCACCATTCGGCATCTAGCTCCCAGTAGTGGATTGCTGCCCCTACCTAGGTATGCTTTTTAACAAAGGATAACAAGACAACAAAACAAATGAAGTAAAATGTAAAGTTATTTAAAATGACATGCTCTATCTGAATCATACTGTTCCTTTAACACTGCCATTTTGTAAGCACACTGTTCTTAAAGTGATGGTAAACTCTCCCCTTTATAAAATCAGATCCGGACTGTTAGGGATATTTTAGATTGAGTTTAATTCATCAGTTGTAATATAGTTGCGCTTTAAAGTGAATGTAAATTTTGATGCTAAAGTGCCCGTTTTTTAAAAATTCGATTATAAACAGGGGCAAAATTTACTTTTCACTCCTATTGTGAAAAAAAACTTACCTTTTAAACTTGACAGCCGCTCCAGCTTCCCCTGGTCGTTGCAAGCCATTTCTGACGTCAGAAATGATGGATAGGTCATCCTCCAATCACGGATTCCCCCCGGGGGAATCAGTGTCTGATTCAATGCCGTGATTGGAGGAAGCCGGATTCCTCATTTTAGACCCAGGAAGAGGCTTTGCGACGGGTGGAGGAAGTTGGAGCGACTGTCAAGATGAAAAGGTAAGTGTTTTCACGACACAAGTGAAATTTTGATGAATTAAAGTGCCCCTGTTTTTAATCGAATTTTTTTTTTTAATAACTTTATTTATAAGTAGTGAGGACAAAATGATCCACCATATACATGACAAGCTTAACAATAAGAAATGCCAAAGCACTTGTAAGATTCGCCAAGTCCATCATAATGACTGATGAAATAAAGGAAGATTTCCTCCTGCAGAGGCAGGTAATCAAACTGTCCACACAATTTTCATTTTTTTTTCCCCAGGTAAACAACCAAAAATAAAACAAAAACAAAAAAAACAAAACAAAAATATTAAGACAATTCACAAAGAATAATATTAGCACTTACCCGGGCCCTTCGACTCTCCCCCCACAGACCAAGCAGCAACATCCAGTGATTGTACAAATCTCAAGACCTCCAGTATTCACACATAAGCGAGACAAGTCAGTCAGTCTGTAGGCACCATTTACCTCGGAGGTTCTCACTCAAGATGAAAAGGCTATTTCTAAATGGGTATATAACACTGTCTCTTACTCTAGGTGAAAGAAATAGAAGATAAGCCTCTCACTTGTGGATAAATTTCCTGACTCTTTTCTCCGGATCCCCTTTTGTGTCTGCCTGCTCAGTCAACATTTTGGGTGTGTACCCTGCCAAGCAGCTGCCTGAATGGAGGTGCTCTATTGCTAGCCCACCCCTTCAGAATGACCGTCCTAGCAAGCATTAAGACAGTGGTGATAAAAATGTCAAACTTATAAATTCTGTCCTTGGGTATCAAAAATATAACATGTTGTGCTGTAAGAGTCACCTGTTGATTTGTTACTTTTGCCAACCAATAAGAAACTCTAAACCAGAATCCTCTCAGCTTGGGGCAATCCCACAGTAAGTGAATCCAGTCTGGGTATGGGTACCTACATATGAAGTTCAGTAGGGGAATGGTTAAGGTGTATGCACTGTTATTCAAAAAATGTAAAGAGTCTAAATTGTTAACGGTAACTTATGAATAAGTCCTTGTAAGGCCACTGCAAAATTTTGGCTGTTTGTAAAGGTAGAAATGTGACGGTGTTCCCCAAAACAACCCCCACAGTATTGTTATTCACAAGGGACCACTCCCAGACATCCGTATATACAATAAAATAAATTGACTGACTCACCACTATTCAGTCTCTTGGTGAGATGTTTCCTCAGATCCGGATGCTGTATCCAGTGTTGATGTGAACAGTTGAGCCATGTAATCCAGGGTTCCTATTTTCTGCCCACTAGTTTTACTTTTGGGGCCATAAAAAACGTCCACCTGAATCCCTTGGAAGAAAAGACAGCCAATGCAGTGTGCCACTAGCTCACCAACCACAGTTTATATCCAAATCCTGTGCTCACTGTTTGGCCAAATGATAAGCTAAGCTTCAGAAAAAATGTATAACAGGAGCACCAAGTATATGGATAAAAAAATCAAACTTTATTAGAACATAAAGGGTATCTTAACCCCTGTGTAAGAACATACATATATAATAGTCAAACAGATGAAAAAAGGCTATGGGTACCTACACTTATTACAGATGTTTTCCGCCCCCGAGACCCATCTAGCTCGAATGCCAGGTGTGATGTAAGACTGATGGATTAATTTCATATGTGTCTCCCTTAGATTGGCCGAGATTGTACTAGCCGTGTACCTTCCCAAGGCTCCCTGTAATGAGGTCAGAGTCCACCGACAGTTCTCTACTGTTTGCCCATTACGTTACAAGTCCCTGTCTAGTAGATCCTTCACAGTGTTTAAGCAATAGGTCATAAGTGTGCGATATCTTATAAGAGCCCTGCTTAGCCAGAGCACACAATTTATCAATATTGGAAGGCTCGGTAGTCAACAGCTTGTCTGAGATCAGTTTATACAGATAATGCCTGCATTGAAAATACGCAAACCTATGTGTCCCCGGGAGATCGTGCGAGCTTTGCAATTCAGAAAAGGGTGTGATATCTAAAGTGAGTGGGTTAAAAAGTTGGTGAAGCCTTGTAAGATGTCGGTGGTGCCATGTAGCAAACACTTCAGTCGTGTAACCAGGGAGGAACTGTAAATTGCCCTGAATTGGTAAATATTTAGTCACTAGATGTTGTGTCCCCCATAGCTTACAAATCCCGGACCACGCCCTCAGAGGATCTTTGAATAATATATGAGATTGTATGGATAGGGGAAGCGATTTGAGAGGTGAGTGGGGCAGGAAAGCTAAATGCAATGGCCTAACAAGACCACCCTCTAATTCAGGGACGGTGAAATATGCATTCCCTACCATCCAGTCCAAGACAATCTTAGACAATGTAGACCAGTTATACCAGATAATGTTTGGAAGGCGAAGCCCACCCTCACTAGAGGACATAAATAGATACTTTTTACTTATCCTATGTTTTTTCCCTTGCCATATAAAGCGACCTAATGAGGCCTGGAGAGAGGCAGCGTCCTTACGTGTCAAAAGAAGAGGCAACATCTGTAGCGGATAGAGGAGCTTAGGAAGGGCGATCATCTTAAAAAGCTGAACCCTCCCCGAAAGGGACAAGGGGAGCCTTGTCCAACCTGACAATAATTGTTTGATGTTTGCAATGACTCCTGTGAGGTTGAGGTGGTATAGTTTTGTGGGATCAATGTGTAAAAGGATCCCAAGATATTTGAAAGATCCCTCTGTTACCCTGAGGCCACTGCCTGATAATGTGGTGTCACCGAGGTTCTGCAACCAGGTTACCTCCGATTTATCAACATTGATTTTATACCCCGAAAAGGACCAGAATAGCTGATGGTATCTAGGAGGGGCTGGAGGTTGTTACTGGGGTCACGCACAAACAGGAGTAGGGCGTCTGCATATAATGAGAGATGATATTTATGTCCAAGCACATAAAGTCCTGCACAATGTTGTCTAATATATGGGGCCAGGGGCTCTATGGCCAGATCAAACAACGGGGGAAAGGGGACAGCCCTGCCTAGTTCCCCTCTGAAGTACAAAAGAGGGGGAAAGCTCTCCATTGACTATGAGGGATGCCATAGGGGCCTGATACAGTGTACGGAGGAAGTCAGCAAAGCAACCCGAAATTCCGAATTGTTCTAGGGAAGTGTGCAAATGATCCCACTCTATCCGATCAAATGCCTTTTCCGCGTCAAGTGCCAAAAGGCACGCATCTGGCAGTTTGGATGGGGTTTGAGATGTTGCATTATATCAATAATGTGAAGAAATGGCTAGAACTTTCCGGATATTAAGCACAGAGGACCTCCCTTTTACAAAGCCTGTCTGGTCCATGTGTACAACAGACGGCAAGACCTTCGCTAGACGGTCAGCCAGGATCTTTGTCAAAAGTTTGTAATCCCCATTAAGCAGGGGGATTGGGCGGTATGATGAGATCTGGGTGTGGTCCCTGTCAGGTTTAGGAATCAAGCAGATGTTCGCTTCTGAGAAACGCTTATCCATTCGTGACGCCCCTTCCAGGTATGCTGAAAATAGAGAGGCTAAGGTGGGAGCTATTTCCTCACTCAAAAGCTTGAAATACTCAGAGGGCAGCCCATCCGGGCCTGGGGCCTTCCCTAATTTGCTATATCGTATGGCCTTGATAATCTCCTGTACATGGATCGGGGCATTAAGGGCCGATTTTTGCTCTTCAGAAATAGTGGGTAGCTGCACCGAGCTCCAGAACCTCATCTTTGCCTCATGATCTATTGTCTGACTAGTGTATAGTTCCTTGTAATACTTAACAAATTCCGTCATAATGTCTTTATTGTCTGAAGTCAGTTGGACTGGGAGTTTATAGCCGCTATATAAGATTTGGGGCGGTAAGAGTGAACCAGTTTGGCCAGCAGTTTACCAGATTTATTACCCTGGCGAAAGTATCTACCCTGCCTATGTATGTCAAACTTGAGATGTTGTTGGGTTAAAAACGTGTCCCTGGCCTGCTTAAGCTCGTAGTACTTTTTTTGAAATGTGGGGGAGGGGTCAGAAAGGTATTAATCGAATTTTTAAAAAAACGGGCACTTTAGCATTAAAATTTACATTCACTTTAAATTACTTTTTAATAAAGATATGAAATTCAAACACCCAGGCTTCCACCGCCAACTTCAAAAGTCAATTTTTCTGTGAGCTAACGGTTTGACTTGTTCTCCAATCAGCGCTCTCCCCATATGGCACTTTTGTTGTAGCTAGAGCGCTGATTGGACAACAATTCAAACCGTTAGCCCACAGAAAAGTTGACTTATGAATTTGGCGACGGAACCCTGGGTGTTTGAATTTTATAGCTATATTAAAAAGTAAGTTATAGCGCATCTTCATTACAGCTGATGAATGAAACCCATCTAAAATATCACTAACATTCTGCATCTGATTCTACAAAGGGGAGAGTTTACCATCACTTTAAAGTAAAAACTGCCTTTAACCCCTTAATGACCGAGGACGTGCAGGGTACGTCCTCAAAAAAAAGGCAGTTAACGCCTGAGGACGTACCCTGCACGTCCTCGGTGTGGAAAGCAGCTGGAAGCGATCCTGCTCGCTTCCAGCTGCTTTCCGGTTATTGCAGTGATGCCTCGATAAGGAGGCATCCTGCAATAACCTGACATGGCCATCCGATGCAGAGAGAGCCACTCTGTGGCCCTCTCTGCACCGGACATCGATGGCCGGTATCGTTGGTGGGTGGGAGCCGACTTGGGAGGCGGGGTGGGCGGCCATCGGTGTGCCGTGTGACGTTGAGGGGGGCGGGATCGGGGGCGGGACCGTCGGGGGCGCGCACGGACGCGCGCGCGCGTGCACGGAGGGTGGCGGGCGGGCGCGTGCACGGGGCGGGAGCGGGTGGGAACCGCTACACTACGGAAAATGAATTAAAAGTTAAAAGTTAAAAGTAGCATAAGCACAACAAAAAAAAACACAAAAAGAGATCGTGGAGGGGTGGGGGGTTGGTTTTTGTGTGGGGGGAAGCTACACTACAGAAACGTTAAAAAAATGTACAACAAAAACATTTTTTCTTATAAACTGGGTACTGGCAGACAGCTGCCAGTACCCAAGATGGCGCCAATTAAGTTAGAGTGGGAGGGTTATAGAGCTGTTTGGGGGGGATCAGTGAGGTTGGGGGCTAAGGGGGGACTTTTACACAGCAGCATATTTAAATATGCTTTTAAAAATACCACCAAAAAACAAATATAGCTTTTATTTTAGTACTGGCAGACTTTCTGCCAGTACTTAAGATGGCGGGGACAATTGTGGGGTGGGGGAGGGAAGAGAGCTGTTTGGGAGGGATCAGGGGGTCTGATGTTTCAGGTGGGAGGCTGAGCTCTACACTAAATCTAATATTAACCCTGCAAGCTCTCTACAAGCTACCTAATTAACCCCTTCACTGCTAGCCATAATACACGTGTGATGCGCAGCGGCATTTAGCGGCCTTCAAAATACCAAAAAGCAATGCCAAAGCCATATATGTCTGCTATTTCTGAACAAAGGGGATCCCAGAGAAGCATTTACAACCATTTGTGCCATAACTGCACAAGCTGTTTGTAAATGATTTCAGTGAGAAACCTAAAATTGTGAAAAATTTTACGTTTTTTTTAATTTGATCGCATTTAGCGGTGAAATGGTGGCATGAAATATACCAAAATGGGCCTAGATCAATACTTGGGGTTGTCTACTACACTACACTAAAGCTAAAATTACCCCAAAAAGCTCCCTACATGCTCCCTAATTAACCCCTTCACTGCTGGGCATAATACACGTGTGGTGCGCAGTGGCATTTAGTGGCATTCTAATTACCAAAAAGCAACACCAAAGCCATATAAGTATGCTATTTCTGAACAAAGGGGATCCCAGAGAAGAATTTACAACCATTTAAGCCATAATTGCACAAGCTGTTTGTAAATAATTTCAGTGAGAAACCTAAAGTTTATGAAAAAATTTGTGAAAAAGTGAACGATTTTTTTTATTTGATCGCATTTGGCGGTGAAATGGTTGCATGAAATATACCAAAATGGGCCTAGATCAATACTTTGGGTTGTCTACTAAAAAAAAATATATACATGTCAATGGATATTCAGAGATTCCTGAAAGATATCAGTGTTCTAATGTAACTAGCGCTAATTTTGAAAAATAATGGCTTGGAAATAGCAAAGTGCTACTTGTATTTATTGCCCTATAACTTGCAAAAAAAGCAAAGAACATGTAAACATTGGGTATTTCTAAACTCAGGACAATATTTAGAAACTATTTAGCATAGGTGTTTTTTGGTGGTTGTAGATATGTAACAGATTTTGGGGGTCAAAGTTAGAAAAAGTGGGTTTTTTTTCAATTTTTCCTCATATTTTATAATTTTTTTTATAGTAAATTATAAGATATGATGAAAATAATGGTATCTTTAGAAAGTCCATTTAATGGCGAGAAAAACGGTATATAATATGTGTGGGTACAGTAAATGAGTAAGAAGAAAATTACAGCTAAACACAAACACAGCAGAAATGTAAAAATAGCCTTGGTCCCAAACGGACAGAAAATGGAAAAGTGCTGTGGTCATTAAGGGGTTAAATAATTTTATCCGGGGTTTCATAGAACTGGTGAGCTTTCTTAGAGAATTTTGCAGAGACCTATTTGCTATATGCACTTAACAGCAGTAATGACTTTTTGTGATCATCTTGTTTTATGACAGAGGTTAAAACTCTTCCTTTTCTTCCCCTTCTAGGTCGCACAGAGCATTGAAGATCACCACCAAGAAGTTATTGCTTTCTGCCGCGAAAACGGTTTCCATGGCTTGGTCGCATACGACTCTGATTACGCACTGTGCAACATCCCGTATTACTTCAGTGCCCATGCCCTAAAACTGAGCCGCAATGGGAAGAGTCTCACGACCAGCCAGTATCTGATGCATGAAGTTGCGAAGCAACTGGACCTCAATCCAAACCGATTCCCCATTTTTGCTGCTCTTTTAGGTAAATCTAATTCGGAGTGTGGTTTTCAATGCTTTAATTAAAAGGGCATATTGTTAATTTTGTTGTTAGCCCATGTTGTTTTAACATTTATAAAGAAATGTTCCCGTGTTTTTATGCGTGTGTGGCTTGTCGCTGTCGACCAATAAGCAAAGGGAATGTTATCAGCCGGTGAGCAAATGCTGTGCACAACCTAAAATAAGCAGAGAACCACATATGTCCATATAGAGATCTAAGGAAGTGCTAATTTAAGGGAATGGTAAAAAGGCAGATTAGCGAAACATTATTTTTTATTTATTTAGAATTGTAAAAGCTTTTTAAACCATTTACTTAAAGGGGCACTCTACTCAAACTGCTGTTTCTGTTCCATGTAAAAGATAATGGGGTTAATTTATGAAGCTGCATTTGAGGCTATGCAGAACAGGAGTATGAGTGACCCTGCAACCACAGGTGGTGACAGTCACCGTGACACTTGCTTGTTTGGGGTGATTGAAGTGCTTTAGCGCCATTGGTTGCAGGGGGCAGCATTGCAAGAGAAACCTCTTGTGCAGTGTTGAATTTCACCGTAAGATGGGCAAGTGGCGATTGCAGACAGAGAAGTTAACTACTTGCGAACCTGACTAATGATACATTTTGCGCAATGTTTTGAAAGTATTACAAGAGCTTTGTTCTGGAGTTGTCCTTATCAGCCAGTGATCAGTAAAGTCCCAGGACTCTATTGTACACAATCATGAACTCACTGCTGCTTCATTTTACATTTAAAACCTGTTTTACTAATGCATTGTTAACCCCTTACTGTCATTGTTAATGCTCATTTTACAATAATCTTTGACTCTTTTCTGTGCATCGCTAAGACCACTAATCACAGCTATTACTGTCCTATACCATTTTATTTTTTTAGAATAAAATATTCCTGAAAATAAAATACCCATCAAAGTAACAGAGGAATAATAAGATATGCTAACGCCTTATAGCATTTTCTTCTAACACTTATCTCTATAGTATTGATTCAAAAGCAAAATAGTTTTTTAAAGGGACATGAAAAATACATTTGTTTTTTTTCTTCTTAAATGGAAAGAGTCCACTGCTGCATTCATTACTTTTGGGAAAAAAGAACTTGGCCACCAGGAGGAGGCAAAGACAACCCAGCCAAAGGCTTAAATACTCCTCCCACTCCCTCATCCCCCAGTCATTATTTGCCTTTCGTCCCAGGAGGATGGCAGAGAAGTGTCAGAAATTTGTTTTTGTCTCTTATGGAGGGTAGTGCTCTTCGGCATGGGACAGGAGTTTTAACCCCTTAATGACCGGACCATTTTTCAATTTTCTTACCCTTAATGACAATGGCTATTTCTTTCATGTAATTAACAAGAGTCCATGAGCTAGTGACGTATGGGATATACATTCCTACCAGGAGGGGCAAAGTTTCCCAAACCTTAAAATGCCTATAAATACACCCCTCACCACACCCACAAATCAGTTTTACAAACTTTGCCTCCAAGGGAGGTGGTGAAGTAAGTTTGTGCTAGATTCTACGTTGATATGCGCTCCGCAGCAAGTTGGAGCCCGGTTTTCCTCTCAGCGTGCAGTGAATGTCAGAGGGATGTGAGGAGAGTATTGCCTATTGAATGCAGTGATCTCCTTCTACGGGGTCTATTTCATAAGGTTCTCTGTTATCGGTCGTAGAGATTCATCTCTTACCTCCCTTTTCAGATCGACGATATACTCTTATATTTACCATTTCCTCTACTGATTCTCGTTTCAGTACTGGTTTGGCTTTCTACAAACATGTAGATGAGTGTCCTGGGGTAAGTAAGTCTTATTTTCTGTGACACTCTAAGCTATGGTTGGGCACTTTATTTATAAAGTTCTAAATATATGTATTCAAACATTTATTTGCCTTGACTCAGAATGTTCAACTTTCCTTATTTCCAGACAGTCAGTTTCATATTTGGGATTATGCTTTAAATTATCATATTTTTCTTACCTCAAAAATTTGACTTTTTTCCCTGTGGGATGTTAGGCTCGCGGGGGCTGAAAATGCTTCATTTTATTGCGTCATTCTTGGCGCTGACTTTTTTGGCGCAAAAATTCTTTTCCGTTTCCGGCGTCATACGTGTCGCCGGAAGTTGCGTCATTTTTTGACGTTATTTTGCGCCAAAAATGTCGGCGTTCCGGATGTGGCGTCATTTTTGGCGCCAAAAGCATTTAGGCGCCAAATAATGTGGGCGTCTTATTTGGCGCCAAAAAATATGGGCGTCGCTTTTGTCTCCACATTATTTCAGTCTCATTTTTCATTTGCTTCTGGTTGCTAGAAGCTTGATGTTTGGCATTTTTTTCCCATTCCTGAAACTGTCTTATAAGGAATTTGATCTATTTTGCTTTATATGTTGTTTTTTCTCTTACATATTGCAAGATGTCTCACGTTGCATCTGAGCCAGAAGATACTACAGGAAAACCACTGCCTGCTGGATCTACCAAAGCTAAGTGTATCTGCTGTAAACTTTTGGTAGCTATTCCTCCAGCTGTTGTTTGTAATAATTGTCATGACAAACTTGTTAAAGCAGATAATATTTCCTTTAGTGATGTACCATTGCCTGTTGCAGTTCCCTCAACATCTAAGGTGCAGAATGTTCCTGATAACATAAGAGATTTTGTTTCTGAATCCATAAAGAAGGCTTTGTCTGTTATTTCTCCTTCTAGTAAACGTAAAAAGTCTTTTAAATCGTCTCTCTCTACAGATGAATTTTTAAATGAACACCATCATTCTGATTCTTTGGACTCTTCTGGTTCAGAGGATTCTATCTCAGAGATTGATGCTGATAAATCTTCATATTTATTTAAGATGGAATTTATTCGCTCTTTACTTAAAGAAGTACTAATTGCTTTAGAAATAGAGGATTCTAGTCCTCTTGATACTAATTCTATACGTTTGGATAAGGTTTTTAAAGCTCCTGCGGTTATTCCAGAAGTCTTTCCTGTTCCTAATGCTATTTCTGCAGTAATTGCTAAGGAATGGGATAAATTGGGTAATTCATTTACTCCTTCTAAACGTTTTAAGCAATTATATCCTGTTCCGCCTGACAGGTTAGAATTTTGGGACAAAATCCCTAAAGTTGATGGGGCTATTTCTATCCTTGCTAAACGTACTACCATTCCTACGTCAGATGGTACCTCGTTTAAGGATCCTTTAGATAGAAAAATTGAATCTTTTCTAAGAAAAGCTTATCTATGTTCAGGTAATCTTCTTAGACCTGCTATATCATTGGCTGATGTTGCTGCAGCTTCAACTTTTTGGTTGGAAACTCTAGCGCAACAAGTAACAAATCGTGATTCTCATGATATTATTATTCTTCTCCAGCATGCTAATAATTTCATCTGTGATGCCATTTTTGATATTATTAGAGTTGATGTTAGATTTATGTCTCTGGCTATTTTAGCCAGAAGAGCTTTATGGCTTAAGACCTGGAATGCTGATATGGCTTCTAAATCAACTCTACTTTCCATTTCTTTCCAGGGAAACAAATTATTTGGTTCTCAGTTGGATTCTATTATTTCAACTGTTACTGGTGGGAAAGGAACTTTTTTACCACAGGATAAAAAGTCTAAAGGTAAAAACAGGGCTAACAATCGTTTTCGTTCCTTTCGTTTCAACAAAGAACAAAAGCCTGATCCTTCGTCCTCAGGAGCAGTTTCAGTTTGGAAACCATCTCCAGTCTGGAATAAATCCAAGCCTGCTAGAAAGGCAAAGCCTGCTTCTAAGTTCACATGAAGGTACGGCCCTCATTCCAGTTCAGCTGGTAGGGGGCAGGTTACGTTTTTTCAAAGAAATTTGGATCAATTCTGTTCACAATCTTTGGATTCAGAACATTGTTTCAGAAGGGTACAGAATTGGTTTCAAGATGAGACCTCCTGCAAAGAGATTTTTTCTTTCCCATGTCCCAGTAAATCCAGTGAAAGCTCAAGCATTTCTGAATTGTGTTTCAGATCTAGAGTTGGCTGGAGTAATTATGCCAGTTCCAGTTCCGGAACAGGGGATGGGGTTTTATTCAAATCTCTTCATTGTACCAAAGAAGGAGAATTCCTTCAGACCAGTTCTGGATCTAAAATTATTGAATCGTTATGTAAGGATACCAACGTTCAAGATGGTAACTGTAAGGACTATATTGCCTTTTGTTCAGCAAGGGAATTATATGTCCACAATAGATTTACAGGATGCATATCTGCATATTCCGATTCATCCAGATCATTATCAGTTCCTGAGATTCTCTTTTCTAGACAAGCATTACCAATTTGTGGCTCTACCGTTTGGCCTTGCTACAGCTCCAAGAATTTTCACAAAGATTCTCGGTGCCCTTCTGTCTGTAATCAGAGAACAGGGTATTGTGGTATTTCCTTATTTGGACGATATCTTGGTACTTGCTCCGTCTTTACATTTAGCAGAGTCTCATACGAATCGACTTGTGTTGTTTCTTCAAGATCATGGTTGGAGGATCAATTTACCAAAAAGTTCTTTGATTCCTCAAACAAGGGTAACCTTTCTGGGTTTCCAGATAGATTCAGTGTCCATGACTTTGTCTTTAACAGACAAGAGACGTCTAAAATTGATTACAGCCTGTCGAAACCTTCAGTCTCAATCATTCCCTTCGGTAGCCTTATGCATGGAAATTCTAGGTCTTATGACTGCTGCATCGGACGCGATCCCCTTTGCTCGTTTTCACATGCGACCTCTTCAGCTCTGTATGCTGAACCAATGGTGCAGGGATTACACGAAGATATGTCAATTAATATCTTTAAAACCGATTGTTCGGCACTCTCTAACGTGGTGGACAGATCACCTTCGTTTAATTCAGGGGGCTTCTTTTGTTCTTCCAACCTGGACTGTAATTTCAACAGATGCAAGTCTCACAGGTTGGGGAGCTGTGTGGGGATCTCTGACGGTACAGGGAGTTTGGGAATCTCAGGAGGTGAGATTACCGATCAATATCTTGGAACTCCGTGCAGTTTTCAGAGCTCTTCAGTTTTGGCCTCTTCTGAAGAGAGAATCGTTCATTTGTTTTCAGACAGACAATGTCACAACTGTGGCATACATCAATCATCAAGGAGGGACTCACAGTCCTCTGGCTATGAAAGAAGTATCTCGAATTTTGGTTTGGGCGGAATCCAGCTCCTGTCTAATCTCTGCGGTTCATATCCCAGGTGTAGACAATTGGGAAGCGGATTATCTCAGTCGCCAAACGTTGCATCCGGGCGAATGGTCTCTTCACCCAGAGGTATTTCTTCAGATTGTTCAAATGTGGGGGCTCCCAGAGATAGATCTGATGGCCTCTCATCTAAACAAGAAACTTCCCAGGTATCTGTCCAGATCCCGGGATCCTCAGGCGGAGGCAGTGGATGCATTATCACTTCCTTGGAAGTATCATCCTGCCTATATCTTTCCGCCTCTAGTTCTTCTTCCAAGAGTAATCTCCAAGATTCTGAGGGAATGCTCGTTTGTTCTGCTAATAGCTCCAGCATGGCCTCACAGGTTTTGGTATGCGGATCTTGTCCGGATGGCATCTTGCCAACCATGGACTCTTCCGTTAAGACCAGACCTTCTGTCACAAGGTCCTTTTTTCCATCCGGATCTGAAATCCTTAAATTTAAAGGTATGGAGATTGAACGCTTGATTCTTGGTCATAGAGGTTTCTCTGACTCCGTGATTAATACTATGTTACAGGCTCGTAAATCTGTATCTCGAGAGATATATTATAGAGTCTGGAAGACTTATATTTCTTGGTGTCTTTCTCGTCATTTTTCTTGGCATTCTTTTAGAATACCGAGAATTTTACAGTTTCTTCAGGATGGTTTAGATAAGGGTTTGTCCGCAAGTTCTTTGAAAGGACAAATCTCCGCTCTTTCTGTTCTTTTTCACAGAAAGATTGCTATTCTTCCTGATATTCATTGTTTTGTACAAGCTTTGGTTCGTATAAAACCTGTCATTAAGTCAATTTCTCCTCCTTGGAGTTTGAATTTGGTTCTGGGAGCTCTTCAAGCTCCTCCGTTTGAACCTATGCATTCATTGGACATTAAATTACTTTCTTGGAAAGTTTTGTTCCTTTTGGCCATCTCTTCTGCTAGAAGAGTTTCTGAATTATCTGCTCTTTCTTGTGAATCTCCTTTTCTGATTTTTCATCAGGATAAGGCGGTGTTGCGAACTTCTTTTGAATTTTTACCTAAAGTTGTGAATTCCAACAACATTAGTAGAGAAATTGTGGTTCCTTCATTATGTCCTAATCCTAAGAATTCTAAGGAGAAATCATTGCATTCTTTGGATGTTGTTAGAGCTTTGAAATATTATGTTGAAGCTACGAAATCTTTCCGTAAGACTTCTAGTCTATTTGTTATCTTTTCCGGTTCTAGGAAAGGCCAGAAAGCTTCTGCCATTTCTTTGGCATCTTGGTTGAAATCTTTAATTCATCTTGCCTATGTTGAGTCGGGTAAAATTCCGCCTCAGAGAATTACAGCTCATTCTACTAGGTCAGTATCTACTTCCTGGGCGTTTAGGAATGAAGCTTCGGTTGACCAGATCTGCAAAGCAGCAACTTGGTCCTCTTTGCATACTTTTACTAAATTCTACCATTTTGATGTATTTTCTTCTTCTGAAGCAGTTTTTGGTAGAAAAGTTCTTCAGGCAGCGGTTTCAGTTTGAATCTTCTGCTTATGTTTTTTGTTAAACTTTATTTTGGGTGTGGATTATTTTCAGCAGGAATTGGCTGTCTTTATTTTATCCCTCCCTCTCTAGTGACTCTTGTGTGGAAAGATCCACATCTTGGGTAGTCATTATCCCATACGTCACTAGCTCATGGACTCTTGTTAATTACATGAAAGAAAACATAATTTATGTAAGAACTTACCTGATAAATTCATTTCTTTCATATTAACAAGAGTCCATGAGGCCCACCCTTTTTGTGGTGGTTATGATTTTTTTGTATAAAGCACAATTATTCCAATTCCTTTTTTTATATGCTTCGCACTTTTTTTCTTATCACCCCACTTCTTGGCTATTCGTTAAACTGATTTGTGGGTGTGGTGAGGGGTGTATTTATAGGCATTTTAAGGTTTGGGAAACTTTGCCCCTCCTGGTAGGAATGTATATCCCATACGTCACTAGCTCATGGACTCTTGTTAATATGAAAGAAATGAATTTATCAGGTAAGTTCTTACATAAATTATGTTTTTTACATTTCTGCAGTGTTTGTGTTTAGCTGTAATTTTCCTCTTACTCATTTACTGTACCCACACATATTATATACCGTTTTTCTTGCCATTAAATGGAATTTCTAAAGATACTATTATTTTCATCATGTCTTATAATTTACTAAAAAAAAAAAAAAAAAAAATAATGGAAAAAAACACACTTTTTCTAACTTTGACCCCCAAAATATGTTACACATCTACAATCACCAAAAAACACCCATGCTAAATAGTTTCTAAATTTTGTCCTAAGTTTAGAAATACCCAATGTTTACACGTTCTTTGCTTTTTTTTTGCAATTTATGGGGCAATAAATACAAGTAGCACTTCGCTATTTCCAAACCACTTTTTTTCAAAATTTGCGCTAGTTACATTGGAACCCTGATATCTGTCAGGAATACCTGAATATCCCTTGACATGTATATATTTTTTGTTAGAAGACATCCCAAAGTATTGATCTAGGCCCATTTTGGTATATTTCATGCCACCATTTCACAGCCAAATGAGATAAAAAAAAAAAGTTAACTTTTTCACAAAATTTGGCACAAACTTTAGGTTTCCCACTGAAATTATTTACAAACAGCTTCTGCAATTATGGCACAAATGGTTGTAAATGCTTCTCTGGGATCCCCTTTTTTCAGAAATAGCAGACTTATGGCTTTGGGGTTGCTTTTTGGTAATTAGAAGGCCGCTAAATGCCGCTGCGCACCACACATGTTTTATGCCCAGGAGTGAAGGGGTTAATTAGGGAGCTTGTAGGGTTAATTTTAGCTTTAGTGTAGTGTAGTAGACAACCCCAAGTATTGATTTAGGCCCATTTTGGTATATTTTATGCCACCATTTCACCGCCAAATGCGAGCAAATAAAAAAAAAAAACTTTACATTTTTCACAATTTTAGGTTTCTCACTGAAATTATTTACAAACAGCTTGTGTTATTATGGCAGAAATTGTTGTAAAAGCTTCTCTGGGATCCCCTTTGTTCAGAAATAGCAGACTTATATGGCTTTGGCGTTGCTTTTTGGTAATTAGAAGGCCGCTAAATGCTGCTGCGCACCACACGTTAATTATGCCCAGCAGTGAAAGGGTTAAATTAGGTAGCTTGTAGGGAGCTTGCAGGGTTAATTTTAGAGATCAGCCTCCCACCTGACACATCCCACCCCCTGATCCCTCCCAAACGGCTCTCTTCCCTCTCCACCCCACAATTGTTCCCGCCATCTTAAGTACTGGCAGAAAGTCTGCCAGTACTAAATAAGAGTTTTTTTGTTTTTTTTTAAATAAAAATAATAAAATATTTTAGCTGTGATGGACCCCTGCCTTAGCCCCAACCTCCCTGATCCCCCTTCCAGCTCTCTAACCCTCTCCCCTACCTAATTACCGCCATCTTGGGTACTGGCAGCCCCAAAAAGTATTTTTATTTTATTTTTAACTTAAAAACTATTTCTGTAGTGTAGCAGCCCCCCCACAATACCCCCACCCCCTCCCAGATCCTTTTATATTTAAAACATTTTTTTACCTTTTAATCCCTTTCCTCCCTCATTCATTGGTGTCAGTGTGACTAATGTGCGCACGTGCGCGCGCACACTCGCCCCTCGTGCACGCGTGCGCACCCTCACACCGGCGGACACTGGCAGTCTGGCACCATCGCTACTGGTGCAGAGAGGGCCACAGAGTGGCTCTCTCTGCATCGGAGGCTTGTAAAGTGGTATTGCAGGATGCCTCCATATCGAGGCATCATTGCAATACCCTCAGAGCTGCTGGAAGCATTTGTGATCGCTTCCAGCACTCTGTTAGACAACTGACGTACCAGGTACGTCCATTGTCATTAACTGTTAGTTTTTGCATGACGTACCTGGTACGTCAGTTGTCATTAAGGGGTTACGTAGTCCTGTCAGTCTCTCAGTGAGGGCTTGGTTGAAAGTTAGAGTCTGGAGATGCAGGAAGAGTCTTTCTGCAAAACCATCCTGACTCATATTAACAGCTCCTCAAGCAATCAGCGTTGTCGAACTTCACTCCGCTGCCTGCTTTTTTTCTCTCAAGTCCATGGCGGAGGCAATGCTATTCGTCACACTTGAAAGGCCGTGTTCCTGTTCCAGAGCGTAGATTCCGGTAAGTTTGTTTCATTTTACTTTATCGTCAATGTACTGTAATGTTAATGTTTTCCCGAGAGACTACCACACCTTTGCGGGTCTAACTATATGACATAAGAGTCTCAGTGAGTCTCTGTTATTATCTTGGAATCAAGGGTTAATATCTCCTGCGGGGGGTTATTGAACAGGGGGATTTATAATTATATTTTTTATGTGATTCAACCTGCTTATGTGTGATGTTTTTGGGCTTGTGGTTAGAACTTTTAGGCCTTGGGAAGTGATGCAGCCTTTTGGTTGGGCACGCTTTTTTGGACTGTACGGTTCACCTTGTGTTCGGGCGTGGTTACGCTCCATTCCCCATTTCTGCATTCCTGACCGTGTGGCGAAGGAGATATTCTAGTCCACAGGGGTCTGGTCATAGGAGGTGGCGAGTGCCCCAGCCATTGTGGGTGTCGGGTGCCGTTTTTGTTTTAATACTCAAGTCCATATTGATTTTTCCTCTATCCAGGTATGGAGGATTCTGATGCTGAGACTGTGCTCATTTCAGATTCTGTGTCCGGATTGGCCTCGTTGACACATGTCGACCAGTTTTGTTCCATATGTCATATGAGAGCGCCTGGTTCCTCGGGCTCAGGGAATCAGGGGACTTGCTGAGCCATCCGTCTCTGGGGGCCCCGTCCTCCAAGAGGCAAGTTCCCTAACAATTCATACTTCTACAAATGTGGGTAACCCAGTTTTTGGTTTCTCCATGCGGAGTGACGTGTTACCCCTCGGAGGTTGCAGCACGTTTTCACTTCCAGATAATGTTAGTGATGGTCCGTCTGCAGGTTCCAGACTTTCATTTGAGATTGTGCTCGTGCCCTATTGTCCCGGGTCTTTCGCCTTGGGGTGGGCCTCTACAGTTCCCCGCGGGTGTAGCTGTTCCGGAGTGTTGTGCCTTTCGTTACAGGATTGCGCGCCTTAGCGTGTTGCTTAGACATCTTTTTTTAGTTATTGAATGACCCTATCGTTAACAGATGTGGGGACTTTCAGTCTGATAATGCGAATGGTGCACCTCATTAGACATGTGGGGTTATCTTCTGTTTGTCATTTGTTTGAGATCTTTCCCAGTTTTTTGTAAGATAGGGCTCCGTTTGGCTGGTCCTGCGGGCAGGCCTGTGTCTTTTGGGCGTTAACCTTCGGGTTGCCTTATATTTTATTTTGTATCCAATAGGATGTCTTTTATTTGTGTTTGCTTCATTCAGGAATCATCTGGGATAGATACTCTTTGTTACTTCTTCAGCAGTTGTTTGGAGATGTTAGTTCTATGGTTAATAATGTCTGTTTTCCTTTTCTCCCCTATGTGGAAGAATTTATGCAGCTTGCCGGTTAGGACCCTGAGTACAATCACAATAAAAAAGAGTTTTATAACTGTCTGGTCTATGCTGGGAAATAAGCTCACCTTTATAACATTTTCCCAAAAAACGTAAGTGCAAAGTTAAGGTGGTAATTTCCCCCAATTCTTAATTACCAGGGCTAGTCTCCCCATCACCTCCACACCTTTAATTTTGGATATTGCTATAACGGACATTATTATTACACATACGGGCATTGTATATTGACCAATAAATGTTTTATATATTTGATTAAATTTGAACGCCTACATTTTTTCCCCCTAAGGAGTACATAATACTTATATATATATTTTCAATTGGTAATTAAGGACCCTGAGGACAGGCTGGTCCTGTCGAGTTTGTTTAGTTTTGTGGCTGTTCAGACACATGGCGCTGTTTCTGCTGGATTGGTAGTAGTGCTGAGTGCTCAATTTCTCATTGTTTTTTATGTTCAACTAAGCATTCGAGAGGACCTGTGGGTTCACAAGGTGGGAAAGGATTGTTGAAGTCCTTATGGCCTTCAGTCATGGATGACCGGGCAGGGGAGTGTTCCGCTGCGTCGCTTTATCTGACATCTGATTTCATCAGAACCTAGAGTTCCTCCTCCACGTTGGGGGGTGGGGGGTTGTTCTTGCGGGCGTAGTGCCCCGTTGCCACTGGTTGAGTGGTTTGGCCTTCAGTTTTTAGGCTCATGGATGGTCCTATGGGGCTTGATCCAACAGCTTGTATGGATAGCTGTCCAGCTTGCGGAAGGTTTTGTATTTTGAAACCTATTACAGCTTTTGGCACCTTTTAAAGGGGTGCGTGTCATCTGTTTTAGTCTATCTAGATATGGTTCTTACTCTAGGCCGCGTAAGGTCTCTCTGACTTATGAGACCTTGGGTCTTCCATTGTCCCGGGTGGGTTAGATCTCCTTTTGGGGATCTGTGTTCCGGACGTTGGTTGATCCTGGTGGGGAAATGTTTAGCTCGGGTTTTCCCGGAGCTGGGAAGGTTTAGCACCTTTTCTCTCCCCTGTGTCCTCTGCCTGTGTGGAGGTGATGGGGAGATTAGCCCTGCTAGTAGGGTTTTGGGAACTTCGAGGTACCCCTTCTGTTGTCCTGTGGTTTTGTCAAGTCTCTTAGTTTGACTTCTAGCCTTGCTACTTGGAGAGTTGGACTTTATCTAGGGGTGGTTCCTTCATTTGGTCGGAGCTTTCGAGTTCCCTGTGCTGTCCGTATTTCTTTTACAAGATATGACGAGTCCACGGATTTCATCCTTACTTATGGGATATCGCCTCTTGGTCAGCAGGAGGAGGCAGAGATCTCCACAGCAGAGCTGCATAAATAGCTCATCCCTTCCCTCCCAACCCAGTCATTCTCTTTGCTTGTGTTAGTGATAGGAAGAGGTAAAGTGAGGTGTTAAGATTCTTCAATCAAGAGTTTTTTATTTTCAAATGGTGCCAAAGTGTACTATTTTACTAGAAGAGCAGCTTCTGGAGATTATAACCTTATGGTTATGGGAACTGGTGAGGTTTTAGCCTCACTGTGCCTCCCATATTTGTGCTGCTCTTCTGTGATGGTCTTAGAGAAGTTTAACTAAGACCTTGCTGTCTTCACAGGACCTCAGGAGGAAGATTGGACCTCTTGACACTGTGAGTTCTCATGCTGTTCCTCAGCATGGAGGTAAGTGCAGTCTTTTATTTCTCTTGTAAGGTGTATCCAGTCCACGGATCATCCATTACTTGTGGGATATTCTCATTCCCAACAGGAAGTTGCAAGAGGACACCCACAGCAGAGCTGTAATATAGCTCCTCCCCTAACTGTCATACCCAGTCATTCTCTTGCAACTCTCAACAAGCAAGGACGTTGTAGGAGAGAGTGGTTAAATATAGCTAGTTTATTTTCTTCAATCAAAAGTTTGTTATTTTTAAATAGTACCGGAGTTGTGCTATTTTATCTCAGGCAGTAAATAGAAGAAGAATCTGCCTGAGGTTTCTATGATCTTAGCAGGTTGTAACTAAGATCCATTGCTATTCTCACATATGTCTGAGGGGATTACACAGATGAGGTAACTTCAGCGAGAGAATGGCGTGCAGTTTATTCTGCTATCAGGTATGTGCAGTTATAATTTTTTCTAGAGATGGAAAACACTAGAAAATGCTGCTGATACCGGATTAATGTAAGTTAAGCCTGAATACAGTGATTTAATAACGACTGGTATCATGCTTACTCCCAGGGGTAATACCCTTATGATAGTTACAATATAAAACGTTTGCTGGCATGTTTAATCGTTTTTATATTGGTGATAAAACTTTATTGGGGCCTAGTTTTTTCCACATGACTGGCTTAAATTTTGACTAGAAACATTTTCCACTGTTGTAGTATAAAAGTTACAGTTGGTGAAGTTAAAATTACAAACTGTGACATCCAGCTTCCCTCAAAGGCCCTCTGAATGCTATAGGACATCTCTAAAGGGCCCAAAGGCTTTCCAAAGTCGTTTATTGGGGAAGGTAGGGCCACAGCTTGCTGTGGCAGTTGGTTGTGACTGTTAAAAAAACGTCTATTTCGTTTTTTTGATCCGTTTTTTGAACTAAGGGGTTAATCATCCATTTGCAAGTGGGTGCAATGCTCTGTTAGCCTATTATACACACTGTAAAAAATTCGTTTGATTTACTGCATTTTTTCACTGTTTTTCAAATTCTGACACCATCAAGGGGGAACGAGAATCTCCCTAGAGATGTTAGAAGTTTAAATAATAATTTGCTGGGCAGAGATTCACTCTTGCCACCTATCAGCTATCCATATCCCAGGTGTAGAGCACTGGGAGGCGGATTTTCTAAGTCGTCAGACTTTTCATCCGGGTGAGTGGGAACTCCATCCGGAGGCATTTGCCCAACTGATTCATCATTGGGGCAAACCAGAACTGGATCTCATGGCGTCTCGCCAGAACGCCAAGCTTCCGTGTTACGGATCCAGGTCCAGGGATCCCAAGGCGGCACTGATAGATGCTCTAGCAGCGCCCTGGTCTTTCAACCTGGCTTATGTGTTTCCACCGTTTCCTCTGCTCCCTCGACTGATTGCCAAGATCAAGTAGGAGAGAGCATCAGTGATTCTGATGGCACCTGCGTGGCCACGCAGGACCTGGTATGCAGATCTAGTGGACATGTCATCCTTTCCACCATGGTCTCTGCCTCTGAAACAGGACCTTCTACTTCAGGGTCCTTTCAACCATCCAAATCTAATTTCTCTGAGGCTGACTGCCTGGAGATTGAACGCTTGATTTTATCAAAGCGTGGCTTCTCAGAGTCAGTTATTGATACCTTAAGACAGGCACGAAAGCCTGTCACCAGGAAAATTTATCATAAGGTATGGCGTAGATATCTATTGGTGTGAATCCAAGGGTTACTCATGGAGTAAGGTCAGGATTGCTAGGATATTATCTTTTGTCCAAGAAGGTTTGGAAAAAGGATTGTCAGCTAGTTAAGCGTCTGGCAGATGTTCCAGACGTTCAGGCATTTTGTCAGGCTTTAGTTAGAATCAAGCCTGTGTTTAAACCTGTTGCTCCACCATGGAGCTTAAACTTGGTTCTTCAAGGAGTTCCGTTTGAACCTCTTCATTCCATAGATATCAAGCTTTTATCTTGGAAAGTTCTTTTTTTGGTAGCTATTTCCTCGGCTCGTAGAGTCTCTGAGCTATCTGCCTTACAATGTGATTCTCCTTATCTGATTTTTCATACGGATAAGGTAGTCCTGCGTACCAAACCTGGGTTCTTACCTAAGGTGGTATCTAACAAGAATATCAATCAAGAGATTGTTGTTCCATCCTTGTGTTACACAATTTGGACGTGGTCCGTGCTTTAAAGTTTTACTTACAAGCTACTAAAGATTTTCGTCAAACATCTGCTTTGTTTGATGTCTACTCTGGACAGAGGAGAGGTCAAAAGGCTTTGGCAACCTCTTTTTCTTTTCGACTAAGAAGCTTAATCCGCTTAGCCTATGAGACTGCTGGACAGCAACCTCCTGAAAGGATTACAGCTCATTCCACTAGAGCTGTGGCTTCCACTTGGGCCTTTAAAAATGAGGCTTCTTTTGATCAGATTTGCAAGGCGACGACTTGGTCTTCGCTTCATATTTTTTCAAAATTTTACAAATTTGATACTTTTGCTTCTTCGGAGGCTATATTTGGGAGAAAGGTTTTACGGGCAGTGGTTCCTTCCATTTAAGTTCCTCCCTTGTCCCTCCCTTCATCCGTGTACTTTAGCTTTGGTATTGGTATCCCACAAGTAATGTATGATCCGTGGACTGGATACACCTTACAAGAGAAAACACAATTTATGCTTACCTGATAAATTTATTTCTCTTGTGGTGTATCCAGTCCACGGCCCGCCCTGTCATTTTAAGGCAGGTAATTTTTAAATTTAAACTAAAGTAACCACTGCACCCTATGGTTCCTCCTTTCTCGGCTTGTTTTCGGTCGAATGACTGGCTATGACAGTTAGGGGAGGAGCTATATTACAGCTCTGCTGTGGGTGTCCTCTTGCAACTTCCTGTTGGGAATGAGAATATCCCACAAGTAATGGATGATCCGTGGACTGGATACACCACAAGAGAAATAAATTTATCAGGTAAGCATAAATTGTGTTTTCTGGGGCTCTGCAGCACATCTCAGAACTGACTGTACTCTGCCTTTTTCTATCAGGGGCTATGGGCTAGGAAGTGGGCTTAAAGGCTCCCTATGTCAGTATGCAGCTTCTCACTAAGGTCACAAAGTATGAGAACCGACATATTGTCTTTTTTTCCAGACATGCTAGCTGTTTCATTCAAAAATAATATGGGCTAGAAACGCTGGGATTTTATGATGACATAAAAATTTTATGGGCAACTCTCTCTAATTTATTGCACTTTATAGAGATTGATGACGCTGGGGTATTGCAGGAGTGGGGAAAGAAGGATTTTTTTATTCTTTTTGTTAGACTCCGATAAATGGCGGTACTTGTATTTAGTCCTTGATGGGCGGGGCTTAGTGTTGGCGCGCTTTCGTGCAGTTATTCCTATACTGGGTTCCGACTGGCAGTGTGTTATTCACGGCTCCTAAGTCCGCTTGTCGCGATTGCAAGCGATCTTAGGTGCACCGGACGAGAGTGATTAGTGTGAGAGCGTGGAGGCAGGTAGGAGCCGCAGCAGAGCTGTGGCAGGGTGACTGTGTTTGTTTTTTTTTCTCTGACAAAAGTCTAAACAAGTCTCCAGGGTGTTATTTTCTGTAAACTACGACACTGGAGAAAATATATATTTAAAAGATCTGTCTATTTGCCTATACGAACGTTAATACGGACTATTAAAAGCACAGTACATTAATTTTGTTTAACATTTGTTTTATCAGAAAACGTCCAAGCTTGCTACTGTTTTTTTCTGTATATCATGGAGGACATTGAACAAAGCACTTGTCCTATGTGTTTAGATGCCATTGTGGAACCCCCAGTTACTCTCTGTCCCTAATGTATTGAGAGAGCGTTACAGTGTAAAGAAAATATTTTTTTAATAAAGATATTTCTATGGAAACTTATCAGCCTGAGGAATTTCAGGGTATGCCGCAACTTTCTCCCCAAGCGTCTCAGCCTTTAACGCCTGCTCAAGCGACGCCGGTTGCGTCTGCTTCATTTACTCTGCAGGATATGGCTGCAGTTATGTTATCCACTCTTACAGAAGTTTTATCTAAGTTGCCAGTGTTACAAGGCAAATGCAGCAGGACAGAGGCCCACGTGGTCCCTGCAACTTCTGATGCTTTAATGGCTATTTCCGATATACCTTCCCAGGGCTCTGAATTGGGGGGTAGTGAGGCCCTGTCTGAGGGGGGAACTGTCTGACTCAGGAAGTGTTTTACCCCAGACAGATTCGGACGTCATGTCCTTCAGATTTAAACTTGAACACCTCCGCCTTTTGCTACGAGAGGTTTTGGTGACTCTGGACGACTGTGACTCTATTGTGGTCCCGCCAGAGAAATTGAGTAAGATAGACAGATATTTAGAGGTCCCTTCTTATTCTGATGCGTTTCCGGTTCCTAAGAAAACTTCGGAAATTATTACAAGGGAATGGGAGAGACCGGGTATCCCGTTCTCCCCTTCCCCTATTTTTAGGAAAATGTACCCTATAGCTGACACAGTTCTGGACTCTTGGCAGACGGTCCCTAAGGTAGAGAGAGCTATATCTACCCTGGCTAAGCGTACGACTATCCCTATTGTGGACATTTGTGCTTTCAAGGACCCTATGGATAAGAAATTGGAGGGTATGCTAAAAAAGCTATATATTCATCAAGGTTTTTTTTTTTTTTCAACCAACGGCCTGCATTGTACCAGTCACAACTGCGGCTGCCTTTTGGTTTGACGCTCTTGAAGAGTCCCTTAAGACTGAGACTCCTTTAGAAGAAATAATGGATAGAATTAAGGCCCTTAAGCTGGCTAATTCTTTTATTACGGATACCGCCTTTCAGATCGCCAAATTGGCGGCTAAGAATTCAGGATTTTCCATTTTAGCGCGCAGAGCCTTATGTTTAAAATCTTGGTCTGCAGATGTGTCCTCTAAATCAAAGCTCTTAGCGATTCCTTTCTAAGGTAAGACCCTGTTCGGGCCTGACTTGAAGGAGATCATTTCTGACATTACGGGAGTTAAGGGTCATCTCCCCCCTCAGGACAAAACAGCTAAGCAAAGGGGACAACAAAGACATTTTCGTTCCTTTCGAGACTTCAAGGGAATTTCCTCTTCCGTTAAACAGGAGGGGAATTATTCTCAAGCCAAAGAAACCTGGAAACCTAACCAGGGTTGGAATAAGGGTAAACAACCCAAGAAGCCTGCCGCTGCTACCAAGACTGCATGAAGGGGCGGCCCCCGATCCGGGACCGGATCTAGTAGGGGGCAGACTTTTTCTCTTTGTCCAAGCTTGGATGAGAGATGTTCAGGATCCCTGGACCCTAGAAATTGCGTCTCAAAGGTATCAATTGGAGTTCAAAAATTCCTTCCCAAGGGGAAGGTTTCTTCTTTCACGATTGTCTGTAGACCAGATAAAAAGAGAGGCGTTCTTACGTTGTGTAAAAGACCTCTCCGCTAAGGGAGAAATTTGTCCCGTTCCAAAACAGGGGCAGGAGTTTTACTCAAACCTTTTCGGGGTTCCCAAAAAAGAGGGAACGTTCCAACCTATTTTAGATCTCAAGAGTCTAGACAAGTTTCTCAGAGTTCCATCTTTCAAGATGGAGACTATTCGAACAATTCTTCCATTGATCCAGGAGGGTCAATATATGACTACCGTGGACTTAAAGGATGCATATCTTCATATTCCTATCCACAAGGATCATCACCAGTTCCTAAGGTTTGCTTTCCTTGACAAACATTTTTAGTTTGTGGATCTTACTTTCGGGCTGACCACGGCTCCCAGGATCTTCACAAAGGTTTTAGGGTCTCTGCTGGCGGTTCTCAGACCGTGGGGCATTGCAGTGGTGCCTTATCTGGACGATATTCTGATCCAGGCGTCGTTTTATCAACTGACAAAGTCTCATACCAACATACTTTCCAGGGAACTCTAATAAACTCTATATCCATGAAAATCTTCTTGACGGAAGTCAGAAAGTTAAAAATTCTGAATACATTAAAAATTCAGTCCAAACCTTGGCTATCAGTGGCTCAGTGCATGGAGGTAATTGGATTGATGGTGGCGACAATGGACATCATTGCGTTTGCTCGTTTTCATCTCAGACCTCTACAACTGAGCATGCTCAGACAGTGGAATGGAGATTATGCAAATTTATCTCCTCAGATAGATCTGGATCAGGAAACAAGAGACTCTCTTCTTTGGTGGTTGTCGCTGGATCATCTGTCCCAAGGGACGTGCTTCCGCAGACCTTCATGGGTGATAGTTACAACGGACGACAGTCTACTAGGATGGGGTGCAGTCTGGAATTCCCTGAAGGCTCAGGGTGTGTGGACTCGGTCGGAGTCTCTACTTCCAATCAATATTCTGGAATTGAGAGCAATATTCAATGCGCTTCAGGTTTGGCCTCAGTTGGCTTCGACCAAATTCATCAGATTCCCGTCGGATAACATCACGACTGTGGCTTATATCAATCATCAGGGAGGAACAAGGAGTTCCTTAGCGATGACAGAAGTATCCAAGATAATTCGGTGGGCGGAGGCTACATCCCAGGAGTGGACAACTGGGAGGCGGATTTTTTGAGCAGACAGACGTTTCATCTGGGGGAATGGGAACTCCATCCAGAGGTCTTTGCCACCCTGATTTTCAGGAGGGGCAGACCGGAATTATATCTGATGGCGTGTCGTCAGAATGCTAAGCTCTTGAGATACGGATCTGGGTCCAGGGATCCTCAGGCCGAACTGATAGATGCCTTGGCAATGCCTTGGTTGTTCAACCTAGCTTATGTGTTTCCACCATTTGCCCTTCTTCCCCGGGTGATTGCACGGATCAAACAGGAGAGGGCTTCGGTGATTCTAATCGCTCCTGCGTGGCCTCGCAGGACTTGGTATGCCGATCTGGTGGACATGTCCTCTCTGCTGCCGTGGAATCTTCCATTGAGGCAGGACCTTCTCATTTAGGGACCCTTCCATCATCCGAATCTAATTTCTCTGCAGCTGACTGCTTGGAGCTTGAACGCTTGATTTTATCTAAGCGGGGGTTCTCTGATCTGGTCATTGATACCTTGATTCAGGCATGCAAGCCTGTTACTAGAAAAATTTACCATAAGATATGGCGTAAATATCTTTATTGGTGCAAATCCAAGGGCTACTCATGGAGTAGGGTTAGGATTCCCAGGATTTTATCTTTTCTCCAAGAAGGATTGGAGAAAGGGTTGTCAGCAAGTTCCTTAAAGGGACAGTCAACACCAAAATTTTTGTTGTTTTAAAATATAGATATTCCATTTATTACCCATTCCGCAGTTTTGCATAACCAACACTGTTATATTAATTTTTTTTTACCTCTTTGATTAACTTGTATCTAAGCATCTTCTGACAGCCCCCTGATCGCATGACATTTTATTTATTATCTATTGACTTTCATTTTAGCCAATTAGTTCAGTGTCTGCCACAATCCACGGGCGTGCTCACAATGTTATCTATAGGGTTTACCTGAACTAGCTCTCCCCTGCTGTGAAAAGCATGTGATTAGAGGCGGCCTTCAAGGGCTTAGAAATTATCATATGAGCCTTCCTAGGTCTAGCTTTCAACTAAGAATACCAAAAGAACAAAGCAAAATTGGTGATAAAAGTAAATTGGAAAGTTGTTTAAAATTACATGCCCTATTTGAAACATGAAAGTTTTTTTTTGGACTTAACTGTCCCTTTAAAGGGACAAATTTCTGCTTTATCTATTTTCTACACAAGCGTCTGGCAGATGTTCCCGATGTTCAATCTTTTTGTCAGGCCCTGACTAGAATCCGGCCTGTGTTTAGACCAATTGCTCCTCCTTGGAGTTTGAATTTAGTTCTTAATGTTCTGCAAGGGGTTCCGTTTGAACCTATGCATTCCATAGATATTAAGTTATTATCTTGGAAAGTTTTATTTTTGGTTGCTATTTCTTCTGCTCGCAGAGTTTCTGAGCTTTCGGCATTACAATGTGATTTCTTATCTTATTTTCCATTCTGATAAGGTGGTGTTACGTACCAAACCTGGTTTTCTTCCTAAGGTTGTTTCCAACAAAAATATTAATCAGGAAATTGTTGTTCCTTCCTTGTGTCCTAACCCTTCTTCTAAGAAGGAGCGTCTGTTACATAATTTGGATGTGGTCCGTGCCTTGAAGTTCTACTTGCAGGCGACTAAGGATTTTCGTCAAACATCTTCATTATTTGTTGTTTTTGCTGGGAAACGTAGGGGTCAAAAAGCTACAGGTACCTCTCTTTCTTTTTGGCTGAAGAGTATCATCCGTGTTGCATATGAGACTGCTGGACAGCAGCCTCCAGAACGAATTACGGCTCATTCTTCTACGGCTGTGGCTTCCTCATGGGCATTTAAAGTTATGCTTCTGTTGAACAGATCTGCAAGGCTGCAACTTCGTCGTCTCTTCACACTTTTTCCAAATTTTACAAATTTGATACTTTTGCCTCGTCTGAGGCTGTTTTTGGGAGAAAGGTTCTTCAAGCAGTGGTGCCTTCCGTTTAGGTTCCTGTCTTGTCCCTCCCTTTCATCCGTGTCCTATAGCTTTGGTATTGTATCCCATAAGTAAGGATGAAATCCGTGGACTCATCATATCTTGTAAAAGAAAAGGAAATTTATGCTTACCTGATAAATTTTATTTATTTGACGATATGACGAGGCCACGGCCCACCCTGTCATTTTTTCTAAAGACAGGTTTTTATTTTTGTTAAACTTCAGTCACCTCTGCTCCTTGGCTTTTCCTTTCTCTTCCTAACTTCGGTCGAATGACTAGGATGGGAGCGAAGGGAGGAGCTACTTATGCAGCTCTGCTGTGGAGCTCTTTGCCTCCTCCTGCTGACCAGGAGGCGATATCCCATAAGTAAGGATGAAATCCGTGGACTTGTCATATCGTAAAAGAAATAAATTTATCAGGTAAGCATACATTTCCTTTTTATGGATATGCTCCAATTCTTTTGTCTGACTTTTTGGCCAGTCGGGGTGTTTAGTTCCAGGGTATAGTTGCCTGAACTATTAGGTAACCGGACCTGTTTTTTTCTTTCTGAGTCTTCCTCTTTTGGGGGCTTTGCTCCTGTCCCAGTTTTGGGTTGTTTGGATCTCAGGGCTAGTCGGGATTTTCCACGGTGGTGGGAACTGGGGCTATGTCCTTGCTCCCTCTACCTGACCGGGTCAGGGTTGGCCTGTCTTTCGGAGTATTTATTACATCTTGCCACAGAGTAAACCATGTCATCTAGGGCTAGCTGGGTGGCTTGCGCCTCAGGAATGGTGGGTTCCTACTCAGCTGCTGGCACTGGATTCCAAACCTCTGGTGCGCCTTAGGGTTGCATTTCCCTGTTAGTTAGCCAGGGTACCCGTGAATTCTCTGCTCTGCAGGTGAATGGGTTGGCTGTGCCTTTGTTGGGAGAACTACTTGTGTGGGGGTCCTTTCTAGGACATTTGCGGGGGATTTTTTCTTCCCGTTTAGGGAAGGCTTCGGGTCTTGAGGACGGTTATTGCCCTTCTGGCCTCTTCCCTTTTTCTTTAAGGGATATTCGCTTCTCGGGAGACAGAGTCCTTACTAGGGGCTTCTCTTGGTCGGGAAGTGGAAAGTGGACTTGGTTCCACCTGGAATCTTGCTGGTTCCATGTCGGACTGTGGGGCCTTGTTTTGATAGATCCTTGGGTCTATGGCCTTGACTGTTTTTAGAGTTGGGTTGTACTTGCACTCTGGGGGGATGGCTTTGCCATCTTTACGCTCGTTCCTGTACCAGTTTTGTTATCTCTGCTCGCTTGTATTGGTGGCCCAGGTGGGTCTGAAGGGCAGGATGCCTGAGCGGTCTATGGGTCACAGTATCCTTTGGGATGTGTGAGCGTGCTGTGTCTATTCTGATAGCTCAGTCTGCTAGGAGATGGGTTTTTCCATTCTCCTTGCTCCTTTGAGAGGAGACGGTTTCCTCTTCCTTCAGGTTCTGAGGGTAATTCTCCTTCTCAGGGGCCTCGATGGAGGCTTTGTGTTCCCCTTTTTAGGGACCTGTGAGTAGGTCTGACGGCTTAGGTTGCCTGGAGATCTGTCGGGGGCTGTTTTCTGCGGTCTGTTTCTTGATAACTGCTTCTTCTTCCTTGCAGCTGGCTGGACAGCTAGCTAAGCGTACTAATGCACTGTGGCTACTATGCATTGTAGCAAACAGAGAGTTCGATCCCCGGTGAGGTCTACTCAGCCTTCTTCCTTTCGAGGTTGATAAGATGAGCAGCGCCTTGAGTCCCTTAAGGGGGAATTAGCCGCGCGTTACAAGAACATTCATGTTTTAGCTTCCTCTGTGTCCTCAAACTTGGGGTTTCGCCTGCGTCTATTACACGCTCTTTCATGGTCGAGTACTTGGGTATACTATGGGCATGCGCTGGGAGGACTTCGCCTCTTTAGTTGCGTTCCATGCTGTAGGATGTTGGAGAGATGTCTTTTCGGTCTCCCAGTATTATCCCAGGTTTCGCCTTCTATAGGCGTGGCCTCCTTCTCTGTTTGGGTTCATTTGGGTCTCTGATTACTGGGCCCACTCTTGGAGGTGCTGTTTTTTGCATTGAGGGACTTTTTGGTTTCCTCTGTCCTCCTTTGCCTTGTTCCCTTTGGGGTTTTCAACTGGTTTACCCTTCATTTGTGAGGGGTGAGTGGTAGGGGACAGTTTGTTGAGCGACGATGTCTCTTGGTCGACTGTTGGCTCAGTCGAGTCTGTTTTGCGATCTCTAGTTTGACTCTGGACTAGCTGCGAGTCAGTGTCATTGGGGCTTTTCCTTTAACAATTTTTCTCGGCTTCGTACGAAGCGGGATTTTTTATTGGGTAGTGATTCAGGACTGGTGCCCTCAGTATGGACCGCCTATTGTACCCTCCCGTGTTGGCATTCAGTGTCCTATAACTTGGGTATTGTTTTCCCAAAAGTAATGAATGCAGCTGTGGACTCTTTCCATTTAAGAAGAAAAACATAAATTATGCTTACCTGATAATTTTCTTTTCTTCCGATGGAAAGAGTCCACAGCTCCCCACCCGTAATTTTATGTGGGACGTCCTTATAGTCTTCTGGCACCTTTCACCCTGATAATTCTCCTACTGTACCTTGTTCCTCGGCTGAATGATTGAGGGATGAGGGGAGTGGGAGGAGTATTTAAGCCTTTGGCTGGGGTGTCTTTGCCTCCTCCTGGTGACCAGGTTCTTATTTCCCAACAGTAATGAATGCAGCTGTGGACTCTTTCCATCAGAAGAAAAGAAAATGATCGGGTAAGCATAATTTATGCTTTTCCTTTAAAGGGACAGTATAGTCAAAATAAAACTTTCCCGATTTCAGGTAGAGCATGCGATTGTAAACAACTTTCCAATTTACTTCTGTCGTCAAATTTGCTTTGTTTTCTTGGCATCTTTTCTTGAAGAGTAAAACTGGGTAGACTGATAAGAGCTTAGGAGTGTCCATGTGTCTTTAGTACTCTATGGCAGCAGTGTTTTGCAACATTAATTGTAGCTTTGTTATACAATGTTGCTATATCCGAATCATGAAAGTTTAATTTTGCCTTTAATGTCCCTTTAATGACACAGACCGAACAATTTTGGAGCAGCAATACACTACTGGGAGTTAGTTGAACTCATCTGGTGAGCCAATTACAAGAGGCATATATGTGCAGCCACCAATCAGCATTTGATTCCCATTAGTGCATTGCTGCTGTTGAGCCTATTTAGCTATGCTTTTCAATGAAGGACAACTAGATTATGAAGCAAATGATATAATAGAAATAAAATGTAAAGTTCTAGTGACACAACGTGGTATGGTTGTAGCTCAGAGATGGACAGTCAGATTTGTTACATGGGCACTAATATTGTTCTCTAGACACACTACCCAAGTCCTAATCTCTACAGAACATTCTGGTCCCATCTGTCTGCTGCAGTTTGGCCCATGTGTTATGGTGTCAATAAAACTGCTATTTAATCAGCACAGCACCTTCTGCACTGATCTACACAAATAGCTGATTGAGCTGTGCATGCCCTGAGCTTTTTACCTAGGGCACTGCTAGTTGTACTAAAGAGACTGCACTGATCTACGAAAAAAAACTGATTGAGCTGCACATGCGCTGAGCTTTTTGTCTAGGGCTCTGCTAGTTTACTAAAGAGACTGCACTGATCTACACAAAAGGCTAACTGAGCTGCGCATGCGCTGAGCTTTTTGTCTTGGACACTGCTAGAGTTGTACAAAGACTGCACTGATCTAGACATCTATTGTACTGATCTATTAGTACATGGGCACTAATATTGTTCTCTAGACACACTACCCAAGTCCTAATCTCTACAGAACATTCTGGTCCCATCTGTCTGCTGCAGTTTGGCCCATGTGTTATGGTGTCAATAAAACTGCTATTTAATCAGCACAGCACCTTCTGCACTGATCTACACAAAAAGCTGATTGAGCTGCACATGCATTGAGTTTTTTACCTAGGGTACTGCTAGTTGTACTAAAGAGACTGCACTGGTCTAGACAAAAAGCTGATTGAGCTGTGCATTCACTGAGCTTTTTACCTAGGGCACTGCTAGTTGTACTAAAGAGACTGCACTGATTTTCGCAAACAGATAATTGAACTGTGCATGCTCTAAGCTTTTTACCTAGGGCACTGCTAGTTGTACTAAAGAGACTGCACTGATCTAAACAAACAGCTAATTGAGCTGCGCATGCGCTGAGATTTTTACCTAGGGCACTGCTAGTTGTACTAAAGAGACTGCACTGATCTACACAAACAGCTGATTGAGCTGCGCATGCGCTGAGCTTTTTACCTAGGGCACTACTAGTTGTACTAAAGAGACTGCACTGATCTACACAAACAGCTGATTGAACTGCGCATGCGCTGAGCTTTTTACCTAGGGCACTACTAGTTGTACTAAAGAGACTGCACTGATCTACACAAAAAGCTAACTGAACTGCGCATGCGCTGAGCTTTTTACCTAGGGCACTACTAGTTGTACTAAAGAGACTGCACTGATCTACACAAAAAGCTAACTGAACTGCGCATGCGCTGAGCTTTTTACCTAGGGCACTACTAGTTGTACTAAAGAGACTGCACTGATCTACACAAACAGCTGATTGAACTGCGCATGCGCTGAGCTTTTTACTTAGGGCACTACTAGTTGTACTAAAGACTCGGCACTAAAAAAAGAAATCTGGCAGAAGTTTTTTCTTTAAAAAGAAATTGACATAGTGATTTTATTACTGGTTAGTTGATCACTAGAGACACAAACCACAGCGCAAGTTTGATCAGCTTCATGGATAAAAGTGCCTCTATTTCCTGGAGATTCCCTAGAACAAAATTATATTTTCCTAGAAAAACCCACATTTGCATTTGTCACTAACAGATCCTTCCTATAAACATGAGAGTGTCACACAGTCTTTGTTGCTGGCTGATCGCTTTCTTCTCAAGGCAGCGAACGCTTGTTTTATAAGACGAGCTGGGTCCATGGCCTATTCCGTTGCCAAGGCTACTAAATCCTTCATTGGGGTTTACGTGCTAATCTTTTTTTGTAGAGCCGGGCAAGCTCTTACCCAGCATACTCTGTGATCAGCTTTTCCTCCTAATTCTCTCAATTAATTCAACGCCATTTTTTTTTATCAATCATTCCTGCAACACCAAAGCTTTTTGCATTTCATCATTTGTTACGTAGAGATAGAAAAGGATTGTACAAGTTACTGAACATTTTAAAGGAAAAAATAAGTTACTAATGATACATTTGTACATTGTTATTTTTATTAATTATTTGTAAAGTGTCACTGAATTCTGTAGCGCTGGGCACATGAAGAGGGGACACAAATGACACTAATTCATGGTTACAAAAATAAAGACACATGAAACAGACTAAGCAAATTAAAGGGACACTCAAGTTAGCAATTTTAAACAACTTTCCAATTTACTTCCATTAACAAAATGTGCACAGTCTTTTTATATTTACACCTTGAGTCACCAGCTCCTACTGAGCATGTGCAAGAATTCAGACTATATGTATATGCATTTGTGATTGGCTGATGGCTGTCACATGGTACATGTATGCATTTGTGATTGTCTAATGGCTGTCACATGGTACATTTATGCATTTGTGATTGGCTGATGGCTGTCACATGGTACGTATATGCATTTGTGATTGTCTAATGGCTGTCACATGATACAGGGGGAGAGGAAATGGACATAACTGAAATCTGTCAGAAAACAATCTACTACTCATTTGTAGTTCAGACTAAGTGCTATTGCATTGTCTATTTATCATGCATTTGTTCATTATGCAAGTCGACTGTATTTACTGGTCCTTTAATAGAATAAGAGGGGAGATTCCCAATCTACAAACGTATTCTACAGTCATTTCCCGTGGAGCGTTTTGCGTAGCAGCTCCTCTCTCTGTCAGATACGTTGTTTACATTCATTTTAAGATTTTAGGTCTGATCATTTTGTCTGTCAGTTTTCTTTTTGAATTAGCAAATCTGATTGTTTCAAATAGTTTGTTTTTTTATTATTAGAGCAATTCAGAGAAATTGGTATAAAACCTATTTACTGTTCAAATGTTACAATTGAAAAAAAGATCTCACTGAGCTGTAAATGTTTCAGGGTTGGGGTTAGCGGTAACCGTAAGGGTTAATACAACTTCCTATGATATGATGATTGGCAGGAAGCCTATGGTACTATAAAGGGGCATCTGCTGAAGGCTGTAGATTGTAATACAGTAAGATTTAGTCTCTGATTAACTTTATTGTATCACTTTGGTGGCCCTAGGAGGGCTACGGTACATTAAAGTGTTAAAGGGACAGTGTACTGTAAAACTGTTTTCCCCTTGTGTTTCCAATGAATGACTATACCAGCAGCAGAGTATAAAATGTTGAAAAAAAAATCAATTTGCTTTATTTTTGTATTTAAAGTAGAAGGTTTTGTTTCTTGAAACCACAACCCATCAAAATTGTTTGAAGTTGCAGGAAAATTAGATATCATTAGTTTATCACTTTCTGTACACACACATGCGTTTTATATTATCTTTGTCTGTAAACCAAAGTCCAATACTTTGAACAATTTAAAATGAACATTTTGTTGCTTATCTCTTCTACCTCCTACTGCAAGTGTCATTTCTGCTGCTGGCTCTTTTCATGATTCAGGTAGAGCATACTGTTTTAAACAGATTTTCAATTCACTTCCATTATTTCACAATAATGTTTTTATATTTCCACGTCCTTAGGCACCAGGGCCTACTGAGCATGTGCAAGATTCACAGGATATATGGATTTGGTGATTTGGCTGATGGCTGTCACATGATACATTACTATGGAAAATGTTACCAACATTATTTGTCAGACATCTGCTCTTTTGAATTGTCTCTTTATTATGCATTTATTGATCATGCAATTCTGTGTTTAGTGGTGCTTTATTAAAGGAGCAGTAAATACAGTAGATTTGCATAAACAACAAACTCACGATAACAAAACAATGCAATAGCACCTAGTCTGAACTACAAATCAGTAGTAAATGTTTTTCTGACAGATTTCAGTTATGTCTATTTCCTCTCTTCCTGTATCATGTGAAAGCCATCAGCCAATCACAAATGCATTTATGTATTTTCTGTGCATTCTTGCACGTGCTCAGTAGCAGCTGGTGACTCAAAAAGTGTAAATATAAAAAGACTGTCCACATTTTGCTAATGGAAGTAAATTGGAAAAGTATTTAAAATTGCTGCTCTATCTGAATAATAACAGTTTAATTTTGACTTGAGTGTCCCTTTAGTATAGAAACTCGTAGAATAGGTAGTGATACCACAGGAAAGAAAAACAATTTTAATTGCCAAAATAAAGTAAAAGGAGCTTTCTGTAATCAGTTTAATACACTCCAGCAGGTAAAATGGATAATTTGAAACTGAATAAAGTGGATACAAAATTTTAGGGTTAACTGTATATTAATTGAATCTGACCTTGTGGCGTTATGTTTAAATAGGGTGCGGTTACTGCCACTGAGTAGAGGCCCAGTGCCCCAACCATTATTGTCAGTGGCGGCATGCTGGTTAGTGCTCATTGGCTTGGGGAGACTCTGTGCGTGCGCTCCCCAAGACAACAAGCATTCACGTTCAAGCATGTATTCCAAAATACCCTTTCATGATTTAAATAGGAAAGTACATTGGAAAGTTGTTTAATAGGGAATTTAATTTTAAACAACTTTCTAATTTACTTTCATCACTAATTTCGCTTTGTTCTCTTGGTATTCTTAGTTGAAAACTAAACCTAGGAGGTTCATATTCCAGTTTCTTAGACCTTTATGTCCGCCTCTTATCTAAAGGCATTTTGACAGTTTTTCACCGCTAGGGGGTGTTAGTTCATGTGTGTCATATAGATAAACACCGTGCTCACACACGTGGAGTTATCTAGGAGTCAGCACTGATTGGCTAAAATGCAAGTCTGTCAAAAGAGCTGAAATAAGGGGGCAGTTTGCAGAGGCTTAGATACAGGTTAATCACAGAGATAAAAGTATATTAATATAACTGAGATAAGGAGCAGTCTGCAGAGGCTTAGATACAAGGTAATTACAGAGGTAAAAAGTGTATTAATATAACTGAGATAAGGGGCAGTCTGCAGAGGGTTAGATACAAGGCAATCACAGAGGTAAAAAGTATATTAATATAACTGAGATAAGGAGCAGTGTGCAGAGGCTTAGATACAAGGTAATCACAGATTAGTGATTAGTGAAGTGTATTGTTATAACCGTGTTGGTTGTGGAAAACTAGGGAATGGGTAATAAAGGGATTTTCTATCTAAAAGAATACAAATTCTTGTGTAGACTGTCCCTTTATTTATTCTGACCCTTTAAAAGGTTCTAAAAATAAAAACTATAACAAATTACATTCCACATGTATTGTCCCTTTAATTAAACCCTCCGGTGCCGTTAGTAGGGAGGTTCATAAACACAGGAATTTACTATTTATTAGATGTAAAAAGTACATTTATGCCGATAGAAAAATTAAGACTAAGGCTTTCCGTGGTTTTGATGTGGTGTAGCTGTAGTTTAAGTTTAAAGGGACATAAAGGAATTTAAACTTTCATGGTTTCATGCAGTTTTAGGGACTTTTCAACTTATATTATCACATTTATTCATTCCCTTAGTAGCCTTTGTTGAAAAACACAACTAGGTAGACTCAGGAGCAGCAAAGCACTGCTGGGAGCTAGCTGCTGGTTGGTGGCTGCACATATATGGCTCTTGTCATTGATTCACAAGATGCGTTCAGTAGCGCATTGCAAACTTTGTAGGGGTTAAATACATAGCGTATTTTGTTATTGCAATAGAACATTTTCTCTGTTATTTAGCAGATTTACTAAGTGCTGTTAACAAATGTTCCCTAGGTAATCATATCCTGCCTGATGAAGATTTAGCTGCCTTCCATTGGAGTTTACTTGGTCCAGAACACCCGCTGGCGTCATTGAAGGTATGAAATTCCCCGTTATAATCGCAGTTAAGGGCTGTTTGATAAAGATTCATTTCTAAGAGTAGCACTCGTAAGGACTCCTCTCTCCTGATAATAGCGATTTGGCAGCAATATCAAAGGTGCAGCTAATCGCACGCTTCTGGCCAACTCTGTGAGTTCATGCATAGTGCACCGAGATCCATAGGGATTACATTAATTCTACTTAAAACTCAATCCCTTGTTTCCAGTTCCCTTGTCCCTGGATCAGCTCTGTCTGCAGAAGCAGTGGTTATTTACTACCCTTAATAGCATGTATATAGCCAGCGGTTAATTTAGCAAGTAAAGGCAACACCTGAATTCTTAGAGATACTGAGCTAATTATAATGGTTTGTTCCATCACATAGTAGCAATTTAATAAATGGTTTGTTCCATCACATAGTAGCAATTTAATAAATGGTATGTTCCATCACATAGTAGCTATTTAATACATGGTTTGTTCCATCACATAGTAGCAATTTAATAAATGTTTTGTTCCATCACATATTAGTAATTTAATAAATGGTTTATTCCATCACATAGTAGCAATTTAATAAATGGTTTGTTTCATCACATAGTAGCAATTTATTAAATGGTTTGTTCCATCACTTAGTAGCAATTTAATAAAAAACAAAAAATTGTTTGTTCCATCACATAGTAGCAATTTAATAAATGGCATGTTCCATCACATAGTAGCTATTTAATAAATGGTATGTTCCATCACATAGTAGCTATTTAATAAATGGTTTGTTCCATCACATAGTAGCAATTTAATAAATGGTTTGTTCCATCACATAGTAGCAATTAAATAAAAATGGTTTGTTCCATTACATAGTAGCAATTTAATAAATGGTTTGTTCCATCACATAGTAGCAATTTAATAAATGGTTTGTTCCATCACATAGTAGCAATTTAATAAATGGTTTGTTCCATCACATAGTAGCAATTTAATAAATGGTTTGTTTCATCACATAGTAGCAATTTAATAAAAATGGTTTGTTCCATTACATAGTAGCAATTTAATAAATGGTGTGTTCCATCACATAGTAGCAATTTAATAAAAAAAAATCATAAATGGTTTGTTCCATCACATAGTAGCAATTTAATAAATGGTTTGTTCCATCACATAGTAGCAATTTAATAAATGGTTTGTTCCATCACATAGTAGCAATTTAATAAAAAATTAATAAATGGTTTGTTCCATCACATAGTAGCAATTTAATAAATGGTTTGTTCCATCACATAGTAGCAATTTAATAAATGGTTTGTTCCATCACATAGTAGCAATTTAATAAATGGTTTGTTCCATCACATATTAGTAATTTAATAAATGGTTTGTTCCATTACATATTAGTAATTTAATTAATGGTTTGTTCCATCACATAAAATTAATGTAATAAATGGTATGTTCCATCACATAGTAGCAATTTAATAAATGGTTTGTTCCATCACATAGTAGTAATTTAATAAATGGTTTGTTCCATCACATAGTAGTAATTTAATAAATGGTTTGTTCCATCACATAGTAGTAATTTAATAAATGGTTTGTTCCATCACATAGTAGCAATTTAATAAATGGTTTGTTCCATCACATAGTAGCAATTTAATAAATGGTTTGTTCCATCACATAGTAGCAATTTAATACATATTAGCAATTTTAATAAATGGTTTGTTCCATCACATAGTAGCAATTTAATAAATGGTTTGTTCCATCACATAGTAGCAATTTAATAAATGGTTTGTTCATCACATAGTAGCAATTTAATAAATGGTTTGTTCCATCACATAGTAGCAATTAAATAAATGGTTTGTTCCATCACATAGTAGCAATTTAATAAATGGTTTGTTCCATCACATAGTAGCAATTAAATAAATGGTTTGTTCCATCACATAGTAGCAATTTAATAAATGGTTTGCTCCATCACATAGTAGCAATTTAATAAATGGTATGTTCCATCACATAGTAGCTATTTAATATGTGGTTTGTTCCATCACATAGTAGCAATTTAATAAATGGTTTGTTCCATCACATATTAGTAATTTAATAAATGGTTTATTCCATCACATAGTAGCAATTTAATAAATGGTTTGTTCCATCACATAGTAGCAATTTAATAAATGGTTTGTTCCATCACATAGTAGCAATTTATTAAATGGGTTGTTCCATCACTTAGTAGCAATTTAATAAAAAAAAAAAATGGTTTGTTCCATCACATAGTAGCAATTTAATAAATGGCATGTTCCATCACTTAGTAGCTATTTAATAAATGGTATGTTCCATCACATAGTAGCTATTTAATAAATGGTTTGTTCCATCACATAGTAGCAATTTAATAAATGGTTTGTTCCATCACATAGTAGCAATTTAATACATATTAGCAATTTTAATAAATGGTTTGTTCCATCACATAGTAGCAATTTAATAAATGGTTTGTTTCATCACATAGTAGCAATTTAATAAAAATGGTTTGTTCCATTACATAGTAGCAATTTAATAAATAGTTTGTTCCATCACATAGTAGCAATTTAATAAATGGTTTGTTCCATCACATAGTAGCAATTTAATAAATGGTTTGTTCCATCACATAGTAGCAATTTAATAAAAAAATAATAAATGGTTTGTTCCATCACATAGTAGCAATTTAATAAATGGTTTGTTCCATCACATAGTAGCAATTTAATAAATGGTTTGTTCCATCAAATATTAGCAATTTAATAAATTGTTTGTTCCATCACATATTAGTAATTTAATAAATGGTTTGTTCCATTACATATTAGTAATTTAATTAATGGTTTGTTCCATCACATATTATTAATGTAATAAATGGTATGTTCCATCACATAGTAGCAATTTAATAAATGGTTTGTTCCATCACATAGTAGTAATTTAATAAATGGTTTGTTCCATCACATAGTAGCAATTTAATAAATGGTTTGTTCCATCACATAGTAGCAATTTAATACATATTAGCAATTTTAATAAATGGTTTGTTCCATCACATAGTAGCAATTTAATAAATGGTTTGTTCCATCACATAGTAGCAATTTAATAAATGGTTTGTTCCATCACATAGTAGCAATTTAATAAATGGTTTGTTCCATCACATAGTAGCAATTTAATACATATTAGCAATTTTAATAAATGGTTTGTTCCATCACATAGTACCAATTTAATAAATGGTTTGTTCCATCACATAGTAGCAATTTAATAAATGGCTTGTTCCATCACATAGTAGCAATTTAATAAATGGTTTGTTCCATCACATAGTAGCAATTTAATAAATGGTTTGTTCCATCACATAGTAGCAATTAAATAAATGGTTTGTTCCATCACATAGTAGCAATTTAATAAATGGTTTGTTCCATCACATAGTAGCAATTTAATAGTTTTTCATCACATAGTAGCAATTTAATAAATGGTTTGTTTCATCACATAGTAGCAATTTAATAAATTGTTTGTTTCATCACATAGTAGTAATTTAATAAATGGTTTGTTCCATCACATAGTAGCAATTTAATAAATGGTTTGTTCCATCACATAGTAGAAATGTAATAAATGGTTTGTTCCATCACATAGTAGCAATTTAATAAATGGTTTGTTCCATCACATACTAATCATTCAATAGCTGAGTTCTGTAGCTCTAGCTCTTACTGAGCATGTGCAAAAGTTCACTATGTGATTGGCTGATGGCTGTCACGTTACCAGTGGAGGGAAAATTGGATTAAAGGGACAGTCTACCTTCATAATAAAGTGATCTAATTCGTTAGTTTGCCTCTTATTAAGTTGAACTACCTGTTTCTCTGCATGCTGCCCACCATGGTCTCAGTTTTATTTTCAAAAGATTCACGCCGTTTTAGATTTGCAAATGGACCCTGAACTCTGCCTCCTATGACATCATTCATGCCTCACTTCAATACACTACCCTTTGTCTCCCTGAGATTGCAAATAACGCTAATATAGCGTTCCCGGTATTGTGCACATGCGCATTAGGCAGCCAATGACATAACTGCATACAGTAATCCGGAACATTTACACAGAGTTCCTAGGGATCATTTTTCCTGTTGCACTTGTATCATTCATCTTTCACTTGATCAGTAAGGTAAGTAGCTGTTTTGTATTCACTTATTGTGTGTATATTTTAAATTTACTCTTTTTAGTGTGCTGTTCTCTTACTTACACCCATGAGAAAATATTATCCTATATGTAAAATATATGGCTCTATATATATGCTCTATAATGCAACAGGCAAAAACAGCCCTCTTAATACCAATATTATGTTTCATTATAATGTAAACCTATTATAAAGTATAGTACATTCGTTTTGCTACATGGTTTTGTTGCCCGAGTCAAGATCCAAGACGACTGTGTTGATTTCATAATAAACTTTCAATCAGGGAAACTTTGCATACGCCAGCCAAGCCATTTTTTTAAAATAATTTTTTAGCTGGTCCAGAAGTCACTTATAAAATGTTACATGACAAGATACTCATAGGTCTGAAGTTGACCGTATAATATTCTGCCGCGCTGGAGAGAAAATCAAATCTATCTGTCCTGGCTGGCTTGTAGAATAACTATACAATCCTAAAACGGTCCCCAGCTCTTCCGGTGGACTTTGATCATGCGCAGTAAGTAGACGCATAACATGGTGACGTCATCAACATTCACGGGCACAACATTTGAAAAAAGAAAAAAAATGTCCTGTGAATGAAGAAGACGGCGGTAGGTGGAGTTCAGGGGCTATTTGCAAATCTAAAACGGCGTGAATCTTTGGAAAATAAAACTGAGACCGTTGTGGGCAGCATGCTGACAAATGGGTAGGACAACTTAATAAGGGGCAAACTAACAAAATAGATCACTTTATTATGAATGTAGACTGTCCCTTTAACTATGAAATTTGGTAGAAAATATTCTGCTGCTCATTTCAAAGCCAAAGTAAACGCTTTTCTTCTATAAGGTACGACGGGTCCACGGATTCATCCTTTACTTGTGGGATATCATCCTTCTGCTAACAGGAAGTGGCAAAGAGCACCACAGCAGAGCTGTCTTTATAGCTCCCCACTTAGCTCCACCCCCCCCCCCCCGTCATTCTCTTTGCCTACTCTAAGTACTAGGAAGGGTAAAGTGAAAGAGGTGATAAAATGTTAGTTTTTATTTTCTTCAAGCAAGATTTTTTTATTTTAAATGGTACCGGTGTGTACTATTTTCTCTCACGCAGCAGATGGATGAAGACTTCTGCCTGGATGCTAATGATCTTAGCATTTGTCACTAAGATCCAGAGCAGTTCCCACAGAATAACTGAGGAGTACAAGAAACTTCAGTGTGAGGAACGTTTTTCATGCTATATAACAGTGAGGTATGTTCAGTCATTTTTTCCTGGAGAGACTGTGGTATTTCAGAATTGGCTGACAGTATCCCCATGAGGGTAAGGGTAAGCAGTAATCCTAACAGAAGAGGGGTATTACTAAGCTTGCATAAAGGGGCTGAGAAAAAATGGTTGACACTGAGTTTGAATGTTTGTGGGCAAACGTTTATTCACCTGGGAGTACTGATAACTTTTTTGGCAGTGAAGTTTTTTATACTTTATTAGAGGGTACACTTGGCTTCTGTTTCTGGGTTTGAGAACCCACATGGCTAGTTTGAGACCGCTCTGGTGCGGTTCATTTTGGCTGAGAGACATCGAGTGAGATGGGCGGGACCTATTTTTGCGCCTTAGTTGCGCAGTTGTATTTGCAAGTCTAGCAGCAAGCTCCAACTTAACAGGGTTAAGTGTTCCTTTCCTTGTGGGGCAAACTTAGCTGCTTAATTTGAATACTTACACGAAAAATTGGAAAGATTGGATTAATTTAAAGCAGTTTTGCAGAACGTGTATGCTTTTTCTTTCATGTAATTGGCAAGAGTCCATGAGCTAGTGACGTATGGGATATACATTCCTACCAGGAGGGGCAAAGTTTCCCAAACCTCAAAATGTCTATAAATAAACCCCCCACCAAACCCACAATTCAGTTTTACAAACTTTGCCTCCTATGATGGAGGTGGTAAAGTAAGTTTGTGCTAGATTTCTACGTTGATATGCGCTTTTCAGCATGCTGAAGCCCGGTTCCTCTCAGTGCAGTGAATGACAGAGAGATGTGAAGGGAGTATTACCTTTTGAATACAATGATCATCCTATTGGGGATCTATTTCTCTTGTAAGGTGTATCCAGTCCATGGGTTCATCCATTACTTGTGGGATATTCTCCTTCCCAACAGGAAGCTGCAAGAGGACACCCACAGCAGAGCTGTCTATATAACTCCTCCCCTAACTGCCACCCCCAGTCATTCTCTTGCAGCTCTCGACAAGATAGGAAGTATCAAGAGATATGTGGTGACTTAGTGTAGTTTTACCTTCAATCAAAAGTTTGTTATTTTTAAACGGTACCGGCATTGTACTGTTTTACTCTCAGGCAGAAATTAGAAGAAGAATCTGCCTGGAGGTTGATGATCTTAGCGGTTTGTAACTAAGGTCCATTGCTGTTCTCACGCATAACTGAAGAGTATGGGAAAGACTTAAGTTGGGGGAACGGTTTGCAGATTACCTGCTTTGAGGTATGTTCAGTATATTTATTTCTAGAGAGATGATAAGATCTAGAAAATGCTGACAGAGCCTTGTATAATTGAGGTAAGCCTGATGCAGTGATTTAACGACGACTGGGATCATGCTTTCAAAAAAGGGTAATATTCATGTTAATACTCATATTTCTTAGTGACAAAACGTTTACATGTTATATAGTAAGAACGTTTTTTCTCTGAGGGTGATAAATCGTTTTTTGGGGCCTAGTTTCCACATGGCTAGTCAGATACTCCTAGGAGTATTTTCTTAAGGCCCTCTGACATAGAGTGCATGGTGGGAGGGGCCTATTTTCGCGCTCTAGATGCGCAGTTCATATTCAGACTGAGACATCCAGCTACCCTAAAGGAGTCCTCTGACATCTGAGGACCACTATAGCGGGCTTATTTCTTTCCTAAATCGTCTTTGAGGGCAGGTAGGAGCCACAGCAGAGCTGTGGCAAGGTGTTTAACTGTTTATTAACGTTTTTTAACGCGTTTCAAATCCGGTTTGGGGCCTAAAGGGTTAATCATCCATTTGCAAGTGGGTGCAATGCTGCTTTTAGTCCCTTATACACACTGTAAAAATTTCGGAGAGTTTACTACTTTTTAACACTGTTTTGCAGTTTATGTGATAGTTTTTTTTTCTCTTAAAGGCACAGTACCGTTTTTATTTAATTGCTGTTTCACATTTATTAAAGTGTTTTCCAAGCTTGCTGGTCTCATTACTAGTCTGTTAAACATGTCTGACATAGAGGAAACTCCTTGTTCAATATGTTTAGAAGCCATTGTGGAACCCCCTCTTAGAATGTGTACCAAATGTACTGAAATTTCTATAACTTATAAAGACCATATTATGGCATTTAAAGATTTATCACCAGAGGTTTCTCAGACTGACAAAAGGGAGGTTATGCCATCTAGCTCTCCCCACGGGTCAGAACCTATAACTCCCGCTCAAGTGACTCCAAGTACATCTAGCGCGTCCAATGCGTTTACCTTACAAGATATGGCGGCAGTTATGACTAATACCCTCACAGAGGTATTGTCCAAACTGCCAGGGTTACAAGGAAAGCGAGACAGCTCTGGGGCTAGAACAAATACAGAGTTTTCTGACGCTTTAGTAGCTATGTCCGATATACCCTCACAATGCTCCGAAGCCGTGGCAAGGGAGTTGCTATCTGAGGGTGAGATTTCAGATTCAGGGAAGACGTTACTTCAGTCCGATTCTGAAATGACAGCGTTTAAATTTAACTTGAACACCTCCGCTTATTGCTCAGGGAGGTTTTAGCGACTCTGGATGACTGTGACCCCATTGTAGTTCCAGAGAAATTGTGTAAAATGGACAAATACTTTGCAGTGCCTGTTTACACTGATGTTTTTCCAGTCCCTAAGAGGTTTTCGGAAATTATTATTAAGGAATGGGATAGACCAGGTGTTCCGTTCTCTCCCCCTCCTGCTTTTAAAAAGATGTTTCCCATAGATGTCGCTATACGGGACTCGTGGCAGACAGTCCCTAAGGTGGAGGGTGTATTTTCTACCCTAGCTAAGCGTACAACTATCCCCATCGAGGACAGTTGTGCTTTCTTAGATCCTATGGATAAAAAATTGGAGGGTCTCCTTAAGAAAATTTTTATCCATCAAGGTTTTATTCTCCAGCCTTTTGCATGCATTGTCCCAGTTACTGCTGCAGCGCCTTTTTGGTTTGAGTCTCTTGAGGAGGCTCTACAGGTGGAGACCCCGTTAGATGATATTTTAGACAGGATTAAAGCTCTCAAGTTAGCTAATTCCTTTATTTCTGACGCAGTTTTTCATCTAACCAAACTAACGGCTAAGAATTCAGGTTTTGCCATTCTGGTGCGCAGGGCGCAATGGCTTAAGTCCTGGTCAGCAGACGTTACTTCAAAGTCTAAGCTTCTTAACATTCCCTTCAAAGGACAGACCCTATTCGGGCCAGGCCTGAAGGAGATCATTTCTGATATTACTGGAGGAAAAGGTGACGCCCTTCCTCATGATAGGTCTAATAAATTAAGGACCAAACAGAATAATTTTCGTTCATTTCGAAACTTCAAGAGTGGCGCAGCTTCAGCTTCCTCTAATGCAAAACAAGAGGGAAATTTTGCCCAGTCCAAACCAGTCTGGAGACCGAACCAGGCTTGGAACAAGGGGAAGCAGGCCAAAAAACCTACTGCCGCCTCTAAGGCAGCATGAAGGAGTAGCCCCCGATCCGGAACCGGACCTACTGGTTATGGGAGTGATCCACCCAGTTCCAAGGGAGGAACAGGGGCAGGGCTTCTATTCAAATCTGTTTATAGTTCCCAAAAAAGAGGGAACTTTCAGACCAATCTTGGATCTCAAGATCCTAAACAAATTTCTCAGAGTCCCATCCTTCAAGATGAAGACTATCCGAACCATCCTCCCTATGATCCAGGAGGGTCAATATATGACTACTGTGGACTTAAAGGATGCTTATCTCCACATTCCGATTCACAGAGATCATCATCAGTTCCTCAGGTTCGCCTTCTTAGACAGGCATTACCATTTTGTGGCTCTTCCCTTCGGGTTAGCCACGGCACCAAGAATCTTTACAAAAGTTCTAGGGTCCCTACTGGCGGTTCTAAGGCCACGGGGCATAGCGGTGGCTCCTTACCTAGACGACATTCTGATACAGGCGTCGACTTTTCAAATTGCCAAGTCCCATACGGACAATGTTCTGGCCTTTCTGAGATCTCACGTGTGGAAGGTGAACGAAGAAAAGAGTTCTCTCTCCCCTCTCACAAGAGTTTCCTTCCTAGGAACACTGATAGATTCAGTAGAAATGAAAATTTTTCTGACAGAGGTCAGGTTATCAAAGCTTCTAACTTCCTGCCGTGCTCTTTATTCCACTTCTCGGCCGTCAGTGGCTCAGTGTATGGAAGTAATCGGCCTAATGGTAGCGGCAATGGACACAGTTCCGTTTGCCCACCTACATCTCAGACCACTGCAACTTTGCATGCTCAATCAGTGGAATGGGGACTACACAGATTTGTTCCCTCTGCTAAATCTGGATCAAGAGACCAGGGATTCTCTTCTCTGGTGGTTATCTTGGGTCCATCTGTCCAGGGGAATGAGTTATAGTGGACTATAGTGACGACAGATGCCAGCCTTCTGGGCTGGGGCGCAGTCTGGAACTCCCTGAAGGCTCAGGGTTCGTGGACTCAGGAGGAAGCCCTCCTTCCGATAAACATTCTGGAACTGAGAGCGATATTCAATGCTCTTCAGGCTTGGCCTCAACTAGCTGCGGTCAGGTTCATCAGATTTCAGTCGGACAATATCACGACTGTAGCCTATATCAACCATCAGGGGGGAACAAGAAGCTCCCTGGCAATGTTGGAGGTTTCAAAGATAATTCTATGGGCAGAGGTTCACTCTTGCCATCTCTCAGCTATCCATATCCCAGGAGTAGAGAACTGGGAGGCGGATTTTCTAAGTCGGCAGACTTTTCATCCAGGGGAGTGGTAGCTCCATCCGGAGGTATTTGCCCAGCTGATTCAACTATGGGGCAAACCAGAACTTGATCTGATGGTGTCTCGTCAGAACGCCAAGCTTCCTTGTTACGGGTGCAGGTCAAGGGATCCCCAGGCAGCGCTGATAGATGCTCTAGCAGTGCCCTGGTCCTTCAGCCTGGCTTATGTGTTCCCACCATTTCCTCTCCTCCCTCGTCTGATTGCCAAGATCAAGCAGGAGAGAGCTTTGGTGATTTTGATAGCACCTGCGTGGCCACGCAGGACTTGGTATGCAGATCTGGTGGACATGTCATCCTTTCCACCATGGACTCTACCGCTGAGGCAGGACCTTCTACTCCAAGGTCCATTCAAATATCCAAATCTAATTTCTCTGTGGCTGACTGCTTGGAGATTGAACGCTTGATTTTATCAAAACGTGGTTTCTCTGAGTCGGTCATTGATACCTTGATTCAGGTTCGAAAGCCTGTCACCAGGAAAATCTATCATAAGATATGGTGTAAATATCTTCATTGGTGTGAATCCAAGGGTTACTCATGGAGTAAGGTCAGGATTCCTCGGATATTATCCTTTCTCCAAGAAGGATTGGAGAAGGGATTGTCAACTAGTTCCTTAAAGGGACAGATTTCTGCTCTATCTATTCTTCTGCACGAGCGTCTGGCAGATGTTCCAGACGTTCAGGCGTTTTGTCAGGCTTTAGTTAGAATAAAGCCTGTGTTTAAACCTGTTGCTCCGCCATGGAGTTTAAATTTAGTTCTTAAAGTTCTTCAAGGGGTTCCGTTTGAACCTCTGCATTCCATAGATATCAAGCTTTTATCTTGGAAAGTTCTGTTTTTGGTAGCTATCTCTTCGGCTCGAAGAGTTTCAGAGTTATTTGCCTTACAGTGTGATTCCCCTTATCTGATCTTCCATGCAGATAAGGTAGTTTTGCGTACCAAACCTGGGTTTCTTCCTAAGGTGGTATCTAATAAGAAAATCAATCAGGAGATTGTTGTTCCGTCACTGTGTCCTAATACTTCTTCAAAGAAGGAACGTCTATTACACAATCTTGACGTGGTTCGTGCTTTAAAGTTTTATTTACAAGCTACTAAGGATTTTCGTCAAACATCTGCAATGTTTGTTGTCTGCTCTGGACGGAGGAGAGGCCAAAAGGCTTCGGCATCTTCTCTTTCTTTTTGGCTGAGAAGCATAATCCGTTTAGCTTATGAGACTGCTGGCCAGCAGCCTCCTGAAAGAATTACAGCTCATTCCACTAGAGCAGTAGCTTCCACATGGGCTTTTAAAAATGAGGCCTCTGTTGAACAGATTTGTAAGGCGGCGACTTGATCTTCGCTTCATACTTTTTCTAAATTCTACAAATTTGATACTTTTGCTTCCTCGGAGGCTATTTTTGGGAGAAAGGTCTTGCAGGCAGTGATGCCTTCCGTTTAAGTTCCTGCCTTGTCCCTCCCTTCATCCGTGTCCTAAAGCTTTGGTATTGGTATCCCACAAGTAATGGATAAACCCGTGGACTGGATACACCTTACAAGAGAAAACAAAATTTATGTTTACCTGATAAATTTCTTTCTCTTGTGATGTATCCAGTCCACGGCCCGCCCTGTCACTTTAAGGGAGGTGTTTTTTATTTTTAAACTACAGTCACCACTGCACCCTATAGTTTCTCCTTTTTTCTTGCTTGTCTTCGGTCGAATGACTGGGGGTGGCAGTTAGGGGAGGAGCTATATAGACAGCTCTGCTGTGGGTGTCCTCTTGCAGCTTCCTGTTGGGAAGGAGAATATCCCACAAGTAATGGATGAACCCGTGGACTGGATACACCACAAGAGAGAAATTTATCAGGTAAGCATAAATTTTGTTTTCTTAGGTTCTCTGCTATTGGTCGTAGAGATTCTTCTCCTACCTCCCTTTTCAGATCGACGATATACTCTTATATACCATTACCTCTACTGATTCTCGTTTCAGTACTGGTTTGGCTATATACTTTATGTAGATGAGTGTCTTTTGGTAAGTATGTTTCTTTTTATTTATGACACTCTCACTTTATATGTAAAGTTCTAAATATATGTTTTATACTTATATTTGCCATGATTCAGGTTAATCAGTTCATTTCTTTCTTACAGACTGTCCGTTTCATTTTTGGGAAATGCATATATGAAAAAAAAAAATAAAAACATATTTTACCTGAAATTTTTTCAATTGACTTTTCTTTCTAAATTGCGGGCTGTTAGACTCGCGGGAGCGCTAAATGCTATAATTTATTGCGTCATTTTTGGCGCAAGACTTTTTTGGCACGTAGTTGCGTCATCTATGACGCTCGTGTTTGTTGCAGACGTTTTTGGCGCCAAAAAATATTTGTCAGTTTGGGCGTCCTACTTGGCGCCAGATTTTTACATTTTTTAAGTCGTTATTTCTTTTTGCTTCTGGTTTCCAGAGGCTTATTTTGTTTGCATTTTTTCCCATTCCTGAATCTGTCATATAAGGAAATTGATCATTTTGCTTTATATGTTGTTTTTTCTAATAAATATTGCAAGATGTCCCATGCTGACCCTGTTTCAGAATCTACTACTGGAATTCTGCCTTATGATGTCGGTTCTACCAAAGCTAAGTGCATTTGTTGTAAACTTGTGGTAACTGTTCCTCCGGCTGTAGTTTGTGTTAGTTGTCATGATAAACTTTCTAAAGCAGATAATATTTCCATTAGTAATAATCCATTACCTGTTGTTGTTCCTTCAACATCTAATGTTCAGGATATTCCTGTTAATGTGAGAGAATTTGTTTCTAATTCTATTGAGAAGGCCTTGTCTGTTATACCACCTTCTAATAAACGTAAAAGGTCTCTTAAAACTTCTCTTAATTTCGATGAATTTTTAAATGGCATTCTGATTTATCTGTCTCTGATGAGCATCTATCTGGTTCAGAAGATTCTGCCTCAGATATTGATACTGACAAAACTTCATATTTATTTAAAATGGAGTATATTCGTTCTTTATTAAAAGAGGTGTTGATTGCATTAGATATGGAGGAGCCTAATCCTCTTGATATTAAAACTAGTAAACGTTTAAATTCGGTTTTTAAACCTCATGTAGTTATTCCAGAGGTTTTTCCAGTTCCTTATGCTATTTCAAATGTAATTTCTAGGGAATGGAATAGTCTGGGTTCTTCATTTACTCCTTCTTTAAGGTTTAAATAACTGTACCCTTTGCCATCTGATAGATTGGAGTTTTGGGAAAAGATCCCCAAAGTTGATGGGGCTATCTCTACTCTTGCTAAGCGTACTAGTATTCCTACGGCAGATAGTACTTCTTTTAAAGATCCTTTAAATAGGAAACTCGAATCTTATCTAAGGAAGGCTTATTTATGTGCAGGTCATCTTCTTAGGCCTGCTATTTCTTTGGCTGATGTTGCTGCGGCTTCAACGTTTTGTTTGGAAACTTTAGCGCAACAAGTACCAGATCCTAATGTATATAGCATTGTTAAGCTTATTCAACATGCTAATAATTTCATTTGTGATGCCATTTTTGATATTGTTAGATTTGATGTCAGGTATATGTCTTTAGCTAATTTAGCTAGAAGAGCTTTATGGCTTAAAACTTGGAATGCAGATATGACTTCTAAGTCAACATTGCTATCTCTTTCTTTTGAAGGTAATAAATTATTTGGTTCTCAGTTGGATTCTATTATTTCAACTGTTACTTGGGGGAAGGGAGCTTTTTTGCCTCAGGATAAAAAGTCTAAGGGTAAATTTAGGGCTTCTAACAGTTTTCGTTCCTTTCGTCAGAATAAGGAACAGAAATCTGACCCTTCCCCTAAAGGAACGGTTTCCAATTGGAAGCCTTCTCCAGTCTGGAATAAATCCAAGCCTTTTAGAAAACCAAAAGCAGCCCCCAAGTCCGCATGAAGGTGCGGCCCTCATTCCAGCGCAGCTGGTAGGGGGCAGACTAAGGTTTTTCAAAGATGTTTGGATCAATTCAATCCAAAATCATTGGATCCAGAACATTGTTTCTCAAGGGTACAGAATAGGTTTCAAGGTAAGACCGCCTGTGAGAAGTTTCTTTCTCTCACGCATTCCAGTGAACCCAGTGAAGGCTCAGGCTTTCCTGAAGTGTGTTTCAGACCTGGAGTTATCCTGGGTAATTGTGCCAGTTCCCTTTCCGGAACGGGGTCTGGGGTTTTATTCAAATCTGTTCATTGTCCCAAAGAAAGAGGATTCTTTCAGACCAGTTCTGGATCTAAAGATTTTGAATCGTTAAGTAAGAATACCAACATTCAAAATGGTGACTATAAGGACTATTCTGCCTTTTGTTCAGCAAGGGCATTATATGCCCACAATAGATTTACAGGATGCATATCTTCATATTCCGATTCATCCAGATCATTATCAGTTCCTGAGATTCTCTTTTCTAGACAAGCATTACCAATTTGTTGCTCTTCCTTTTGGCCTAGCAACAGCTCCAAGGATCTTTTCGAAGGTTCTCGGTGCCCTACTCTCTCTAATAAGAGAGCGGGGTATTGCAGTGTTTCCTTATTTGGCCGATATCTTGGTACTTGCTAAGTCTTTACATTCTGCAGAATCTCACGCGAATCAACTAGTGTTGTTTCTTCAAGAACATGGTTGGAGGATCAATTTACCAAAAAGTTCCTTGATTCCTCAGACAAGGGTAACCTTTTTAGGATTACAAATAGATTCAGTATCCATGACTTTGTCTCTAACAGACAAAAGACGTCTGAAATTGGTTTCAGCTTGTCGGAACCTTCAGTTTCAATTATTCCCTTCAGTAGCTATGTGCATGGAGGTTTTAGGCCTCATGACTGCAGCATCGGACGCGATCTCCTTTGCTCGTTTTCACATGAGACCGCTTCAGCTTTTTATGCTGAGCCAATGGTGCAGGGATTATACAAGGATATCCCAATCAATATCCTTAAATCCCAATATTCGACTTTCTCTGACTTGGTGGTTAGATCACCATTGTTTAGTCCAGGGGGCCTCTTTTGTTCGCCCAACCTTGACTGTGATCACAATAGATGCAAGTCTTTCAGGTTGGGGAGCTGTCTGGGGATCTCTGACAGCGCAGGGAGTTTGGAAATCTCAAGAGGCGAGATTACCAATCAATATTTTGGAACTCCGTGTGATTCTCAGAGCTCTTCAGTTTTGGCCTCTTCTGAAGAAAGAATCGTATATTTGTATATATCTCTGCGGTCCATATCCCAGGTATAGACAATTGGGAAGCGCATTATCTCAGTCTCCAGACTTTACATCCGGGAGAATGGTCTCTTCACCCAGATGTGTTTCTTCAGATTGTTCAGATGTGGGGGCTTCCAGAAATAGATCTGATGGCTTCTCATCTAAACAGGAAACTTCCCAGGTACCTGTCCAGGGATCCTCAGGCGGAAGCAGTGAATGCGTTGTCACTTCCTTGGAATTATCAATCTGCTTATCTCTTTCCGCCTCTAGTTCTTCTTCCAAGAGTGATTTCCAAAATCATAATGGAGTGTTCATTTGTACTGCTGGTGGCTCCAGCATGGCCACACAGGTTTTGATATGCAGATCTTGTTCGAATGTCCAGTTGTCAACCTTGGCCACTTCTTTTAAGGCCAGATCTCCTATCTCAAGGTCCTTTTTTCCATCAGGATCTCAAATCATTAAATTTGAAGGTATGGAGATTGAACGCCTAGTGCTTAGTCATAGAGGTTTCTCTGACTCGGTGATTAATACTATGTTGCAGGCTCGCAAATCTGTGTCTAGAAAGATTTATTACCGAGTTTGGAAGACTTACATTTCATGGTGTTCTTCTCATAAATTCTCTTGGCATTATTTTAGAATTCCTAGGATTTTACAGTTTCCTCAGGATGGTTTGGATAAGGGTTTGTCTGCAAGTTCCTTGAAAGGACAAATCTCTGCTCTTTCTGTTCTTTTTCACAGAAAGATTGCTAATCTTCCTAATATTCATTGTTTTGTTCAGGCTTTGGTTCGTATCAAGCCTGTCATTAAGCCAATTTCTCCTCCTTGGAGTCTTAATTTGGTTTTGAGGACTTTAGAGGCTCCTCCGTTTGCATTCTTTGGACATCAAATTACTTTCCTGGAAAGTATTGTTCCTTTTGGCCATCTCTTCAGCTAGAAGAGTTTCTGAATTATCTGCTCTTTCTTGTGAGTCTCCTTTTCTGATTTTTCATCAGGATAAGGCGGTTTTGCGGACTTCATTTAAATTTTTACCTAAAGTTGTGAATTCCAACAACATTAGTAGAGAAATTGTTGTCCCTTCCTTGTGTCCTAATCCTAAGAATTCTCTGGATGTGGTAAGAGCTTTGAAATATTATGTTAAAGCTACTAAACATTTCAGAAAGACTTCTAGTCTATTTGTTATCTTTTCTGGTGCTAGGAAAGGTCAGAAGGCTTCTGCCATTTCTTTGGCATCTTGGTTAAAGCTTTTGATTCGTCATGCTTATTTGGAGTCTGGTAAATCCTCGCCTCAGAGGATTACGGCTCATTCTACTAGGTCAGTTTCTACTTCCTGGGCTTTTAAGAATGAAGCTTCTGTTGATCAGATTTGCAAAGCAGCGACTTGTCTTCTTTGCATACTTTTACTAAATTCTACCATTTTGATGTTTTCTCTTCTTCAGAAGCAGTTATGGTAGAAAAATACTTCAGGTAGCTGTTACAGTTTGATTCTTCTGCTTATAATTTCAGTTTTTTTCATTATAAAGATTAAAACTTTTGTTTTGTGGATTAATTTTTCAGCGGAATTGGCTGTCTTTATTTTTATCCCTCCCTCTCTAGTGACTCTTGCGTGGAGTTCCACATCTTGGGTATTTGCTATCCCATACGTCACTAACTCATGGACTCTTGCCAATTACATGAAAGAAAACATAATTTATGTAAGAACTTACCTGATAAATTCATTTCTTTCATATTGGCAAGAGTCCATGAGGCCCACCCTTTTTGTGGTGGTTATGATTATTTTGTATAAAGCACAATTATTCCAATTCCTTGTTGATGCTTTCACTCCTTTCTTATCACCCCACTTCTTGGCTATTCGTTAAACTGAATTGTGGGGGTGTATTTATAGGCATTTTGAGGTTTGGGAAACTTTGCCCCTCCTGGTAGGAATGTATATCCCATATGTCACTAGCTCATGGACTCTTGCCAATATGAAAGAAATGAATTTATCAGGTAAGTTCTTACATAAATTATGTTTTTTCTCTTAAAGGCGCAGTACCGTTTTTTAAGATTTTTATTTTTTCACTAAATAAAGTGTTTTCAGGCCTGTTTGTGGTCATTACTAGCCTGTTTAACATGTCTGACGTTGAAGAAAGCCAATGTTCAATGTGTTTGGAAGCCATTGTGGAACCCCCACTTAAAATGTGTCCCTCATGCACTGAAAGGGCAATAAATTGCAAAGAACACATTTTAGCTGATAAAAGTATGTTGCAGGATGATTCTCAGTCAGAAGGGAATCAGGTTATGCCATCTAATTCTCCCCAAGTGTCACAACCATTAACGCCTGCACAACTGGCTAAATTAGCGGCAAAGAATTCAGGTTTTGCCATTTTAGCGTTTAGAGTGTTATGGCTTAAGTCCTGGTCTGCTGATGTGTCATCAAAATCTAAGCTTTTAGCCATCCATTTCAAGGGTAAGACCCTATTCGGGCCTGAACTGAAAGAGATAATTTCAGACATCACTGGAGGAAAAGGCCATGCCCTTTCTCAGGATAAGACAAATAAGATGAGGACCAAACAAAATTATTTTCGTTCCTTTCGAAACTTCAAAGGTGGTCCCTCTTCCTCCTCCCCTGCTGCAAAGCAGGAGGGGAATTTTGCTCAATCCAAGTCAGTCTGGAGACCTAACCAGACTTGGAACAAAGGTAAACAGGCCAAGAAGCCCGCTGCTCCCACCAAGACAGCATGAAGGGGCAGCCCCCGATCCGAGGCCAGATCTAGTAGGGGGCAGACTTTCTCTCTTTGCTCAGGCTTGGGCAAGAAACGTTCAGGACTCCTGGGCTTTAGAAATTGTGACCCAGGGGTATCTTCTAGACTTCAAAGATTCTCCTCCAAGGGAGATCTTTCTCGATTGTCTGTAAACCAGACAAAAAGAGAGGCTTTCTTACGCTGTGTAGAAGACCTATATACCATGGGAGTAATCTGCCCAGTTCCAAGAACAGAACAGGGGCAGGGGTTTTACTCCAATCTGTTTGTGGTTCCCAAAAAAGAGGGAACCTTCAGACCAATTTTAGATCTCAAGATCCTAAACAAGTTCCTCAGAGTCCCATCCTTCAAGATGGAGACCATTCGGACTATTTTACCAATGATCCAGGAGGGTCAATATATGACCACCGTGGATTTAAAGGATGTGTATCTGCACATCCCTATCCACAAAGATCATCACTAGTTTCTCAGGTTCGCCTTTCTGGACAAGCATTACCAGTTTGTGGCTCTTCCCTTTGGGTTGGCCACAGCTCTCAGAATTTTCACAAAGGTGCTAGGGTCCCTTCTGGCGGTTCAAAGGCCGCGGGGCATAGCAGTGGCACCTTATCTGGACGATATCTTAATTCAGGCGTCAACTTACCAAATAGACAAAACTCACACTGACATCGTTTTGGCTTTTCTCAGATCTCACGGGTGGAAGGTGAACGTAAAAAAGAGTTCACTTACCCCTCTCACAATAGTTCCATTCCTGGGAACTCTGATAGATTCGGTGGGCATGAAAAATTTTCTGACAGAGGTCAGGAAATCAAAGATTCAACCACCTGCCGAACTCTTCATTCCATTCCTCGGCCGTCAGTGGCGCAGTGTATGGAGGTAATCTAACTAATGGTAGCGGCAATGGACATAGTTCCGTTTGCTCGCTTGCATCTCAGACCACTGCAACTATGCATGCTCATGTGCGCATGTGGAATGGGGATTATGCAAATTTATCTCCTCCGATAAACCTGGATCAAGAGACCAGAGACTCTCTTCTTTGGTGGTTGTCGCAGGATCATCTGTCCCAGGGAATGTGTTTCCGCAGGCCAGCATGGGTCACAGTGACGACGGACGCCAGCCTATTGGGCCGGGGTGCAGTCTGGAATTCCCTGAAAGCACAGGGAGTGTTGACTCAGAAGGAGGCTCTCCTCCCGATTCTAGAACTGAGAGCGATATTCAATGCGCTTCAGGCGTGGCCTCAGCTGGCTTTGGCCAGATTCATAAGATTCCAGTCGGACAATATCACGACTGTAGCATATATCAATCATCAGGGGGGAACAAAGAGTTCTCTAGCGATGATAGAGGTTACAAAAAGAATTTGATGGGCAGAGACTCACTCTTGCCATCTATCAGCAATCTATATCCCAGGGGTGGAGAACTGGGAAGCGGATTTTCTAAGTCGTCAGACTTTTCATCCGGGGGATTGGGAACTCCATCCGGATGTTTTTGCCCAATTGATTCATCAATGGGGCACACCAGAATTGGATCTGATGGTGTCTTGTCAGAACGCCAAACTTCCTTGTTACAGGTCCAGATCAAGGGATCCTCAGGCAGTACTGATAGATGCTCTAGCAGTACCTTGGTCGTTCAACCTGGCTTATGTGTTTCCACCATTTCCTCTCCTTCCTCGTCTGATAGCCAGAATCAAACAGGAGAGAGCTTCAGTGATTTTGATAGCACCTGTCAGGCCACGCAGGACTTGGTATGCAGACCTGGTGAACATTTCATCTCTACCACCATGGACACTACCACTGAGACGGGACCTTCTCATTCAAGGTCCGTTCCAGCATCCAAATCTAGTTTCTCTGCGGCTGACTGCCTGGAGATTGAACGCTTGATTTTATCCAAGCAGGGATTCTCTGAGTCGGTCATAGATACCTTGATTCAGGCTCGAAAGCCTGTCACTAGGAAGATTTATCATAAGATATGGCGTAAATATCTTTATTGGTGTGAATCCAAAGGCTATTCATGGAGTAAGATCAGGATTCCTAGGATTTTGTCCTTTCTCCAAGAAGGATTGGAGAAGGGGTTATCAGCTAGTTCCCTAAAGGGACAGATATCTGCTTTGTCAATTTTACTGCACAAGTGTCTGGCAGATGTTCCAGACCTTCAGTCGTTTTGTCAGGCTTTAGTTAGAATCAAGCCTGTGTTTAAACCTGTTGCTCTGCCATGGAGTTTGAATTTAGTTCTTAAAGTTCTTCAAGGGGTTCCGTTTGAACCTATGCATTCCATAGATATTAAGCTTCTGTCTTGGAATGTTCTGTTTTTAGTTGTTATCTCTTCGGCTCGAAGAGTTTCTGAACTATCTGCATTGCAATGCGACTCGCCTTATCTTGTTTTTCATTCTGATAAGGTGGTTTTGCGTACCAAACCTGGATTCCTTCCTAAGGTTGTTACTAATAGGAATATTAATCAGGAAATTGTTGTTCCTTCCCTGTGTCCTAATCCTTCCTCTAAGAAGGAGCGTCTGTTGCACAACTTGGACGTGGTTCGTGCTTTGAAGTTTTACTTGCAAGCGACCAAAGATTTCCGTCAAACATCTTCTCTGTTTGTTGTCTATTCTGGAAAGCGTAGAGGTCAAAAAGCTACAGCTACCTCTGTCTTTTTGGCTGAAAAGCATCATCCGTTTGGCATACGAGACTGCTGGACAGCAGCCTCCTGAAAGAATTACAGCTTACTCTACTAGAGCGGTGGCTTACACATGGGTTTTCAAAAATGATGCTTCTGTTGAACAGATTTGTAAGGCTGCGACTTGGTCTTCACTTCATACCATTTTCCAAATTTGATACTTTTGCTTCTTCGGAGGCTATTTTTGGGAGAAAAGTTCTTCAAGCAGTGGTGCCTTCTGTTTAGGCATCTGTCTTGTCCCTCCCTTCATCCGTGTCCTAAAGCTTTGGTATTGTGTCCCACAAGTAAAGGCTGAATCCGTGGACTCGTACTTTATAGAAGAAAAGTAAATTTATGCTTACCTGATAAATTAATTTCTTCTATGGTAAGACGAGTCCACGGCCCGCCCTGTCATTTTAAGACAGATTATATTTTTTTTTTATTTTAAAAACAGTCACCTATGCACCTTTTAGTTTCTCCTTTTTCTTCCTGTACCTTTGGTCAAATGACTGGGGGTGGAGCTAAGTGGGGAGCTATATAGACAGCTCTGCTGTGGTGCTCTATGCCACTTCCTGTTAGCAGGAGGATAATATCCCACAAGTAAAGGATGAATCCGTGGACTTGTCGTACCACAGAAGAAATTAATTTATCAGGTAAGCATAAATTTACTTTTTCTATCGCAAAGGTGGTGAGAGTCCTCGATCCATTTTATTCCTCTCATTTACAAAATATCTAAACCATCCACTGGATTTCCAAGGTATTTCCGTATTAAAAGTCTTGCATGACAGTTCTCTCAGGCTTTCTTTTATCTAAGTGCATATGATGCAGGGATCTGCCTTTATCTAAGCATTGTTACAAATATTTTCGCAAACACTGCTGCCGTATAGTGCTCAAGACACGTGCATGCTCCTCTACCTAGGTATGTTCTTTAACAAAGAACACCAGGAGAACCTTGTACATTTAATAATAGAAGAACATTGAAAAGTCTCTTAAATTGCATGTTTTGTCTAAACCATGAAATTTGACTTCCATGTCCCTTGTTTAGTTCTTATGTAATTATTACAGAAATATAGACAAATAATTTATATTTTTATTTACTTCTCATCCATCCAGGTTCGTGCCCATCAGCTAGTTTTACCGCCCTGCGACGTGGTCATCAAAGCTGTCGCTGACTACGTACGCAACATTCAAGACACAGATGATTTAGATGCCATCGCTAAAGATGTATTCCAGCACTCGCAGGTAAAGTTGTTGCTGGCAGTGTCTGTGTTATTGAGTATAAAGTTGTTCGCTGTGAAGTTCATCTGGGTGTTTAATTAGGAAGCAAAAAGAGCTCGCAACTACTAAGTGTTGTTAGCAGTGTACTCCTTACTGCTAATATATTGCATGCAGTTTGTAGATAAAGTCAGTGTTAATATCACAGTATACAAATTCATAACACTTTTAATCGAGTAGAGTTCAATGTATAATTGGCGATATTAACTCAAGTATTCTATGTGTCAAGTGTGAGAACGAATAGGGTAAATAACAATTGTCCGTATGCACAAAATAAGTCGAGAGTCCAAACCCTGTGCTAAAGGTGTAATAATATACTGATGAACAGTTTTACTAACTCTCAGCAGTGTGTAGCTAGCGTACGTATATATGCCCAGCAGCCCTCTCATTGGCTATTTACTCTCTGCATTATGGTGCACAGCTCCACTGGCGCATCCGATAAAACAGCAACTTTATTTTTTGACATGGGAACAAAGTAAATAGATCACTGGTGCCTATTTTGCCAGGTGTGCTACATAATGAGGGATTGAGGAATTAGATGATATCCATATAAGGAATGTATAAATGATAATCTTTATTGTGGATTTATACGTAACAGGGGTACTTGCCTTTCTTCATTTTATGTCCATGGTCACAAGAGATGTCTGAGACTGTATGAAAGCTTGTGTTTAAAGGGCTATCCAAGTAGAAAAATTATATACTCTGACTTGTTAGAATGTGTAATTTTTTCTACTCCTTGCAAAAGTGTTAAACCCACGGTTAATGTACTGTTTAGGAGCCACTGACAACCTCTGGTCCTGTGGAAACGTCTGGTAATCCAATCAGCTGTGGTTGCTAACCAGTAGTCTCTGCGGCTCCTGGCAACCTCTGTTTACCTGTAACGTAATTTGATTAATGATTTCTCCAACATAGGTGTGTCCGGTCCACGGCGTCATCCTTACTTGTGGGATATTCTCTTCCCCAACAGGAAATGGCAAAGAGCCCAGCAAAGCTGGTCACATGATCCCTCCTAGGCTCCGCCTTCCCCAGTCATTCTCTTTGCCGTTGTACAGGCAACATCTCCACGGAGATGGCTTAGAGTTTTTTGGTGTTTAAATGTAGTTTTTATTCTTCAATCAAGAGTTTGTTATTTTAAAATAGTGCTGGTATGTACTATTTACTCTGAAACAGAAAAGAGATGAAGATTTCTGTTTGTAAGAGGAAAATGATTTTAGCAACCGTTACTAAAATCGATGGCTGTTTCCACACAGGACTGTTGAGAGGAATTAACTTCAGTTGGGGGAAACAGTGAGCAGACTTTTGCTGCTTGAGGTATGACACATTTCTAACAAGACTAGGTAATGCTGGAAGCTGTCATTTTCCCTATGGGATCCGGTAAGCCATTTTTATTACATAAGAATAAAGGGCTTCACAAGGGCTTTTAAGACTGGTAGACATTTTCTGGGCTAAAACGATTGATATATAAGCATTTTTAATACTTCATAGCTTTGAGGAGTTATTTTATTCTTGGGAATTATGTAAAATAACCGGCAGGCACTGTATTGGACACCTTTTTCTCTAGGGGCTTTCCCTAATCATAGGCAGAGCCTCATTTTCGCGCCTCTATTGCGCAGTTGTTTTTGGGAAGCAAGACATGCAGATGCATGTGTGAGGAGCTCAGATACATAGAAAAGGCTTTCTGAAGGCGTCATTTGGTATCGTATTCCCCTTTGGGCTTGGTTGGGTCTCAGCAAAGCAGATACCAGGGACTGTATAGGGGTTAAATATAAAAACGGCTCCGGTTCCGTTATTTTAAGAGTTAAAGCTTTCAAATTTGGTGTGCAATACTTTTAAGGCTTTAAGACACTGTGGTGAAATTTGAACAATTCCTTCATACTTTTTCACATTTGCAGTAATAAAGTGTGTTCAGTTTAAAATTTAAAGTGACAGTAACGGTTTTATTTTAAAACGTTTTTTGTACTTTGTTATCAAGTTTATGCCTGTTTAACATGTCTGAACTATCAGATAGACTGTGTTCTGTATGTGGGGAAGCCAAGGTTCCTTCTCATTTAAATAGATGTGATTTATGTGACACAAAATTTAGAGAAAATGATGCCCAAGATGATTCCTCAAGTGAGGGGAGTAAGCATGGTACTGCATCATCCCCTCCTTCGTCTACGCCAGTCTTGCCCACACAGGAGGCCCCTAGTACATCTAGTGCGCCAATACTCCTTACTATGCAACAATTAACGGCTGTAATGGATAATTCTATCAAAAACATTTTAGCCAAAATGCCCACTTATCAGCGAAAGCGCGACTGCTCTGTTTTAGAAAATACTGAAGAGCATGAGGACGCTGATGATATTGGTTCTGAAGTGCCCCTACACCAGTCTGAGGGGGCCAGGGAGGTTTTGTCTGAGGGAGAAATTTCAGATTCAGGGAAAATTTCTCAACAAGCTGAACCTGATGTGATTACATTCAAATTTAAATTGGAACATCTCCGCGCTCTGCTTAAGGAGGTGTTATCTACTCTGGATGATTGTGAGAATTTGGTCATTCCAGAGAAATTATGTAAGATGGACAAGTTCCTAGAGGTCCCGGGGCCCCCCAAAGCTTTTCCTATACCCAAGCGGGTGGCAGACATTGTAAACAAAGAATGGGAAAGGCCCGGCATACCTTTCGTCCCTCCCCCTATATTTAAGAAATTGTTTCCTATGGTCGACCCCAGAAAGGACTTATGGCAGACAGTCCCCAAGGTCGAGGGGGCGGTTTCTACTCTAAACAAACGCACCACTATCCCCATAGAAGATAGTTGTGCTTTCAAAGATCCTATGGATAAAAAATTAGAGGGTTTGCTTAAAAAGATGTTTGTTCAGCAAGGTTACCTTCTACAACCAATTTCATGCATTGTTCCTGTCACTACAGCAGCGTGTTTCTGGTTCGATGAACTAGAAAAGGCGCTCAATAAAGATTCTTCTTATGAGGAGATTTTGGACAGAATTCATGCTCTCAAATTGGCTAACTCTTTTACTTTAGACGCCACTTTGCAATTGGCTAGATTAGCGGCGAAAAATTCTGGGATTGCTATTGTGGCGCGCAGAGCGCTTTGGCTAAAATCTTGGTCAGCGGATGCGTCTTCCAAGAACAAATTGCTTAACATTCCTTTCAAGGGGAAAACGCTGTTTGGCCCTGACTTGAAAGAGATTATTTCTGATATCACTGGGGGCAAGGGCCACGCCCTTCCTCAGGATAGGTCTTTCAAGGCTAAGAATAAACCAAATTTTCGTCCCTTTCGCAGAAACGGACCAGCCCCAAGTGCTACATCCTCTAAGCAGGAGGGTAATACTTCTCAAGCCAAGCCAGCCTGGAGGCCAATGCAAGGCTGGAACAAAGGTAAGCAGGCCAAGAAACCTGCCACTGCTACCAAGACAGCATGAGATGTTGGCCCCCGATCCAGGACCGGATCTGGTGGGGGGCAGACTCTCTCTCTTCGCTCAGGCTTGGGCAAGAGATGTTCTGGATCCTTGGGCGCTGGAAATAGTCTCCCAAGGTTATCTTCTGGAATTCAAGGGGCTTCCCCCAAGGGGGAGGTTCCACAGGTCTCAATTGTCTTCAGACCACATAAAAAGACAGGCATTCTTACATTGTGTAGAAGACCTGTTAAAAATTCGAGTGATTCATCCTGTTCCATTAGGAGAACAAGGGATGGGGTTCTACTCCAATCTGTTCATAGTTCCCAAAAAAGAGGGAACATTCAGACCAATCTTAGATCTCAAGATCCTAAACAAGTTTCTCAAGGTTCCATCGTTCAAAATGGAAACCATTCGAACAATTCTTCCTTCCATCCAGGAAGGTCAATTCATGACCACGGTGGATTTAAAGGATGCGTATCTACATATTCCTATCCACAAGGAACATCATCGGTTCCTAAGGTTCGCCTTTCTGGACAAGCATTACCAGTTTGTGGCACTTCCATTCGGATTAGCCACTGCTCCAAGAATTTTCACAAAGGTACTGGGGTCCCTTCTAGCGGTGCTACGACCAAGGGGCATTGCAGTAGTACCTTACTTGGACGACATTCTGATTCAAGCGTCGTCCCTTCCACAAGCAAAGGCTCATACGGACATTGTCCTGGCCTTTCTCAGATCTCACGGGTGGAAAGTGAACGTAGAAAAAAGTTCTCTATCTCCGTCAACAAGAGTTCCCTTCTTGGGAACAATAATAGACTCCTTAGAAATGAGGATTTTTCTGACAGAGGCCAGAAAATCAAAACTTCTAAACTCTTGTCAAGTACTTCATTCTGTTCCTCTTCCTTCCATAGCACAGTGCATGGAAGTAATAGGTTTGATGGTCGCGGCAATGGACATAGTTCCTTTTGCGCGAATTCATCTGAGACCATTACAACTGTGCATGCTCAGTCAGTGGAATGGGGATTATACAGACTTGTCTCCGACGATACAAGTAGATCAGAGGACCAGAGATTCACTCCGTTGGTGGCTGTCCCTGGACAACCTGTCACAAGGGATGAGCTTCCGCAGACCAGAGTGGGTCATTGTCACGACCGACGCCAGTCTGGTGGGCTGGGGCGCGGTCTGGGGACTCCTGAAAGCTCAGGGTCTTTGGTCTCGGGAAGAATCTCTTCTCCCGATAAATATTCTGGAACTGAGAGCGATATTCAATGCTCTCAAGGCTTGGCCTCAGCTAGCAAAGGCCAAATTCATACGGTTTCAATCGGACAACATGACGACTGTTGCGTATATCAACCATCAAGGGGGAACAAGGAGTTCCCTGGCGATGGAAGAAGTGACCAAAATCATTCAATGGGCGGAGACTCACTCCTGCCACTTGTCTGCAATCCACATCCCAGGAGTGGAAAATTGGGAAGCGGATTTTCTGAGTCGTCAGACATTTCATCCGGGGGAGTGGGAACTCCATCCGGAAATCTTTGCCCAAATTACTCAGTTGTGGGGCATTCCAGACATGGATCTGATGGCCTCTCGTCAGAACTTCAAGGTTCCTTGCTACGGGTCCAGATCCAGGGATCCCAAGGCGACTCTAGTAGATGCACTAGTAGCACCTTGGACCTTCAACCTAGCTTATGTATTCCCACCGTTTCCTCTCATCCCCAGGCTGGTAGCCAGGATCAATCAGGAGAGGGCATCGGTGATCTTGATAGCTCCTGCGTGGCCACGCAGGACTTGGTATGCAGACCTGGTGAATATGTCATCGGCTCCACCATGGAAGCTACCTTTGAGACGGGACCTTCTTGTTCAAGGTCCGTTCGAACATCCGAATCTGGTCTCACTCCAACTGACTGCTTGGAGATTGAACGCTTGATTTTATCAAAGCGAGGGTTCTCAGATTCTGTCATTGATACTCTTGTTCAGGCCAGAAAGCCTGTAACTAGAAAAATCTACCATAAAATATTGAAAAAATATATCTGTTGGTGTGAATCTAAAGGATTCCCTTGGGACAAGATAAAAATTCCTAAGATTCTATCCTTTCTTCAAGAAGGTTTGGAGAAAGGATTATCTGCAAGTTCTTTGAAGGGACAGATTTCTGCTTTGTCTGTGTTACTTCACAAAAAGCTGGCAGCTGTGCCAGATGTTCAAGCTTTTGTTCAGGCTCTGGTTAGAATCAAGCCTGTTTACAAACCTTTGACTCCTCCTTGGAGTCTCAATTTAGTTCTTTCAGTTCTTCAGGGGGTTCCGTTTGAACCCTTACATTCCGTTGATATTAAGTTATTATCTTGGAAAGTTTTATTTTTGGTTGCAATTTCTTCTGCTAGAAGAGTTTCAGAGTTATCTGCTCTGCAGTGTTCTCCTCCTTATCTGGTGTTCCATGCAGATAAGGTGGTTTTGCGTACTAAACCTGGTTTTCTTCCGAAAGTTGTTTCTAACAAAAACATTAACCAGGAGATAGTCGTGCCTTCTTTGTGTCCGAATCCAGTTTCAAAGAAGGAACGTTTGTTGCACAATTTGGATGTAGTTCGTGCTCTAAAATTCTATTTAGATGCTACAAAGGATTTTAGACAAACATCTTCCTTGTTTGTTGTTTATTCTGGTAAAAGGAGAGGTCAAAAAGCAACTTCTACCTCTCTCTCTTTTTGGCTTAAAAGCATCATCAGATTGGCTTACGAGACTGCCGGACGGCAGCCTCCTGAAAGAATCACAGCTCATTCCACTAGGGCCGTGGCTTCCACATGGGCCTTCAAGAACGAGGCTTCTGTTGATCAGATATGTAAGGCAGCGACTTGGTCTTCACTGCACACTTTTACTAAATTTTACAAATTTGATACTTTTGCTTCTTCTGAGGCTATTTTTGGGAGAAAGGTTTTGCAAGCCGTGGTGCCTTCCATCTAGGTGACCTGATTTGCTCCCTCCCTTCATCCGTGTCCTAAAGCTTTGGTATTGGTTCCCACAAGTAAGGATGACGCCGTGGACCGGACACACCTATGTTGGAGAAAACAGAATTTATGTTTACCTGTTAAATTACTTTCTCCAACGGTGTGTCCGGTCCACGGCCCGCCCTGGTTTTTTAATCAGGTCTGATAATTTATTTTCTTTAACTACAGTCACCACGGTATCATATGATTTCTCCTATGCAATATTCCTCCTTTACGTCGGTCGAATGACTGGGGAAGGCGGAGCCTAGGAGGGATCATGTGACCAGCTTTGCTGGGCTCTTTGCCATTTCCTGTTGGGGAAGAGAATATCCCACAAGTAAGGATGACGCCGTGGACCGGACACACCGTTGGAGAAAGTAATTTATCAGGTAAACATAAATTCTGTTTTTTCCCTATAATTTTTTTTATGCAGCTCACAGTTTAGATATATTCAACTATATGAATGTGTTTTTCATTGCAGTCCAGAACAGACGATAAAGTTTCAAGATTCAAGAGAGCAGTCGCCTATTACAGAGCAACCAACAAACCCTTGTCATATCCACCAGCTCCTTACCTAGGTCAGTAATGTGTTAACATCCGATAATAAAGTCCTGAATTTGTATTGTTACTGTCTTTAGCTCCATACCTAGGTCAGTAACGTGTTTTGTTAGTAACAGCAACTTTAGGTTTCATACAGACACGGAATTAACATCCGATAATGAAGTCCTGAATTTGTATTGTTACTGTCTTTAGCTCCTTACCTAGGTCAGTAACATAATTTGTTAGTAACAGCAACTTTAGGTTTCATGCAGACACGGCATTAACATTGGATAATAAAGTCATGAATTTGTATTGTTACTGTCTTTAGCTCCTTACCTAGGTCAGTAACATAATTTTTTAGTAACAACTGAATTTGTTTCATACAGACACGGAATTAACATCCGATAATGAAGTCCTGAATTTGTATTGTTACTGTCTTTAGCTCCTTACCTAGGTCAGTAACGTGATTTGTTAGTAACAGCAACTTTATGTTTCATACAGACACGGAATTAATATCTGATAATAAAGTCATGAATTTGTATTGTTACTGTCTTTAGCTCCTTACCTAGGTCAGTAAGTGTTGTAATGTGTTTGTAATAATGACTTAATGTTTCAAACAGACACGGAATTAACATCTGATAATAGTCCTGACTTTGTATTATTACTGTCTTTAGCTCCTTACCTAGGTCAGTAACATGCTGTGATTTGTTAGTAACAATGGCGTTATGTTTCATACAGACACGGAATTATCATCCGATAATAGTCCTGAATTTGTATTGTTACTGTCTTTAGCTCCTTACCTAGGTCAGTAACGTGATGTGTTCGTAACAACAACTTTGTTTCATACAGACACGGAATTAACATCCGATAATAAAGTCCTGAATTTGTATTGTTACTGTCTTTAGCTCCTTACTTAGGTCAGTAACGTGATGTGTTAGTATCAACGACTTTATGTTTCATACAGACACAGAATTAACATCCGATAATAAAGTCCTGAATTTGTATTGTTACTGTCTTTAGCTCCTTACCTAGTCCAGTAACATGATTTCTCCAACATTGGTTTGTCCGGTCCACGGCGTCATCCATAACTTGTGGGAATATTCTCCTCCCCAACAGGAAATGGCAAAGAGCACAGCAAAAGCTGTCCATATAGTCCCTCCCAGGCTCCGCCCCCCCCAGTCATTCTCTTTGCCGCTCTGAACAAGTAGCATCTCCATGGAGATGGTGAAGAGTATGTGGTGTTTAGTTGTAGTTTTTATTCTACTATCAAGAGTTTGTTATTTTAAAATAGTGCTGGTATGTACTATTTACTCTGAAACAGAAAGAGATGAAGAGTTCTGTTTATGAGAGGAGTATGATTTTAGCAGCAGTAACTAAAATCGATTGCTGTTCCCACACAGGACTGTTGAGCTGTGAGAACTTCAGTTGGGGGGAACAGTTTGCAGACTTTTCTGCTTAAGGTATGACTAGCCATTTTTCTAACAAGACTGTGTAATGCTGGAAGGTTGTCATTTTTCCCCTCATGGAGATCGGTAAGCCATTTTCTTAGTCTCAAACAGAATAAAGAGCTTATTATGGGCTATAAACTGGTAGACACTTTTATGGGCTAAATCGATTGCTTTATTTAGGTATTATATACAGTTTGAAGTTGAATTTCACACTTTTATAACTTTGGGGAACGTTTTTTACGTCAGGCACTTGTTTAGACACCTTCCCAGTCAGGAAGGGCCTTTTTCTGTAGTAGGCAGAGCCTCATTTTCGCGCCATTACTGCGCAGTTACTTTTGAGATCAGTACATGCAGCTGCATGTGTGTGGGTCTGGTATTCATTGGAAAGGTTCCTAGAAGGCTTCATTTGGTATCGTATACTCCCCTGGGATTGGTGAAGTCGCAGCAAAGGCTGGGGCTGGGACTGTAAGGGGGTTAAAATTGTAAACGGCTCCGGTTTCCACATTTTAAGGGTTAACAGCCTGAAATTTGGGGTGCAATGCTTTGAATGCTTTAAGACACTGTGGTGAAAATTTGGTTAAGATTGGATAATTCCTTCATAGTTTTTCACATATTCAGTAATAAAGTGTGCCCTGTTTAACATTGAAAGAGATAGTAACGGTTTTGTTTTAAAACGGTTTTTGTACTTTATTAACAAGTTTAAGCCTGTTTAACATGTCTGTGCCTTCAGAAAGATCATGTTCTGTATGTATGGAAGCCAATGTGTCTCCCCCTTCTAATATGTGTGATAATTGTGCCATAGCGTCCAAACAAAGTAAGGATAGTACTGTCACAGATAGTAAAGTTGCCCAAGATGATTCCTCAGATGAAGGGAGTAGACATAGTTCTACATCATCTCCTTCTGTGTCTACACCAGTTTTGCCCACGCAGGAGACCCCTAGTACTTCTAGCGCGCCAATGCTTGTTACTATGCAACAATTGACGGCAGTAATGGATAACTCCATAGCAAATATTTTATCCAAAATGCCAGCATTTCAGAGAGAGCGCGATTGCTCTGTTTTAAACACTGTAGAGCAGGAGGGCGCTGATGATAATTTTTCTGTCATACCCTCACACCAATCTGAAGTGGCAATGAGGGAGGTTTTGTCAGATGGGGAAATTTCTGATTCAGGAAGAATTTCTCAGCAGGCAGAACCTGATGTTGTGACATTTAAATTTAAATTAGAGCATCTCCGCGCACTGCTTAAAGAGGTGCTATCTACTCTGGATGATTGTGACAATCTGGTCATCCCAGAAAAATTGTGCAAGATGGACAAGTTCCTAGAGGTCCCGGTGCACCCAGACGCTTTTCCAATACCCAAGCGGGTGGCGGACATAGTGAATAAGGAGTGGGAGAAGCCAGGCATACCTTTTGTCCCTCCTCCTATATTTAAGAAATTATTTCCTATGGTCGACCCCAGAAAGGACTTATGGCAAACAGTCCCTAAGGTTGAGGGGGCGGTTTCTACACTAGCCAAACGCACGACCATTCCTATTGAGGACAATTGTGCTTTCAAAGATCCTATGGATAAAAAATTGGAGGGTTTGCTTAAAAAGATTTTTGTACAGCAAGGTTACCTCCTTCAACCTATTTCGTGTATTATTCCTGTCACTACAGCAGCGTGGTTCTGGTTCGAAGAACTAGAAAAATCGCTCCTTTATTTTAGATGCCGCTTTGCAGTTAACGAGATTAGCGGTGAAAAATTCAGGGTTTGCAATTGTGGCGCGCAGAGCGCTCTGGCTAAAATCTTGGTCGGCGGATGTATCTTCCAAGACAAAATTGCTTAATATCCCTTTCAAGGGTAAGACCCTCTTTGGGCCAGAATTGAAAGAGATTATTTCAGACATCACTGGGGGTAAGGGCCATGCCCTCCCACAAGATAGGCATTTCAAGGCTAAGAATAAGTCCAATTTTCGTTCCTTTCGCAACTTCAGGAACGAACCGGCCTCCAACTCTGCAGCCTCTAGACAAGAGGTTAACGCTTCCCGACTAAACCAGCTTGGAAACCGATGCAAGGCTGGAACAAGGGTAAGCAGGCCAAGAAACCTGCTACTGCTACCAAAACAGCATGAAGGGGTAGCCCCCGATCCGGGACCGGATCTAGTAGGGGGCAGACTCTCTCTCTCTTTGCTCAGGCTTGGGCAAGAGATGTTCAGGATCCCTGGGCACTAGAAATAGTCTCTCAGGGTTATCTTCTAGAATTCAAGGAACTACCCCTAAGGGGAAGGTTCCACATGTCTCGCTTATCTTCAAACCAAATAAAGAGACAGGCATTCTTACATTGTGTAGAAAACCTGTTAAAAATGGGAGTGATACACCCAGTTCCAACTGTGGAACAAGGTCTGGGGTTTTACTCAAATCTGTTTGTAGTTCCCAAAAAAGAGGGAACTTTCAGACCAATTCTGGGTTTAAAAATTCTAAACAAATTTCTGAGTGCCATCGTTCAAAATGGAAACTATTCGAACGATTTTACCTACAATCCAGGAGGGTCAATTTATGACTACCGTGGATTTAAAGGATGCGTATCTACATATTCCTATCCACAAAGATCATCATCAGTTCCTAAGGTTCGCCTTTCTGGACAAGCATTACCAGTTCGTGGCTCTCCCATTCGGGCTAGCCACTGCTCCAAGGATTTTTACAAAGGTGCTCGGGTCCCTTCTAGCGGTTCTAAGACCAAGGGGCATTGCAGTGGCACCTTACTTGGACGACATCCTAATTCAAGCGTCGTCTCTTTCCAAAGCAAAGGCTCACACAGACATTGTTCTAGCCTTTCTCAGATCTCACAGGTGGAAGGTGAACATAGAAAAAAGTTCCCTGTCTCCATCGACAAGAGTTCCTTTCTTGGGGACAATAATAGATTCTTTAGAAATGAAGATTTTTCTGACAGATGTCAGAAAGTCAAAGCTTCTAAACGCTTGTCAAGTTCTTCACTCTATTCTACGGCCTTCCATAGCTCAGTGCATGGAAGTAGTAGGGTTGATGGTTGCAGCAATGGACATAGTTCCTTTTGCTCGAATTCATCTAAGACCATTACAACTGTGCATGCTCAAGCAGTGGAATGGGGACTATACAGACTTGTCTCCAGTGATTCAAGTAGATCAGAAGACCAGAGACTCACTCCGTTGGTGGCTGACCCAGGATCACCTGTCCCAGGGAATGAGCTTCCGCAGACCAGAGTGGGTCATCGTCTCGACCGACGCCAGTCTATTAGGCTGGGGCGCGGTCTGGGATTCCCTGAAAGCTGCGGTCTGGGATTCCCTGAAAGCTCAGGGTCTATGGTCTCGGGAAGAGTCTCTTCTCCCGATAAACATTCTGGAACTGAGAGCGATATTCAATGCTTTCCGGGCTTGGCCTCAACTAGCAAAGGCCAGATTCTTAAGATTCCAATCAGACAACATGACGACTGTTGCTTACATCAACCATCAGGGGATAACAAGGAGTTCTCTGGCGATGAGAGAGGTGTGGAAAATCATCAAATGGGCGGAGGATCACTCCTGCCACCTATCTGCGATCCACATCCCAGGAGTAGACAACTGGGAGGCGGATTATCTGAGTCGTCAGACTTTCCATCCGGGGGAGTGGGAACTTCACCCGGAGGTGTTTGCCCAGTTGACCCAATTATGGGGCATTCCAGACATGGATCTGATGGCGTCTCGTCAGAACTTCAAGGTTCCTTGCTACGTGTCCAGATCCAGGGATCCCAAGGCGACTCTAGTGGATGCATTAGTGGCGCCTTGGGCCTTCAACCTAGCTTATGCGTTTCCACCGTTCCCTCTCATTTCCAGGCTGGTAGCCAGGATCAAACAGGAGAAGGTCTCTGTGATTTTAATAGCTCCTGCGTGGCCACGCAGGACTTTGTATGCGGACCTGGTGAATATGTCATCGGCTCCACCATGGAAGCTACCTTTGAGACAGGATCTTCTAGTGCAAGGTCCATTCGAACATCCAAATCTAGTTTCTCTCCAGCTGACTGCTTGGAAATTGAACGCTTGATTTTATCTAAGCGTGGGTTTTCGGATTCTGTGATAGATACTCTGGTACAAGCCAGAAAACCTGTGACTAGGAAGATTTACCATAAAATATGGAAAAGATATATCTGTTGGTGTGAATCCAAGGGATTCTCATGGAGTAAGATTAAAATTCCCAGAATCCTTTCCTTTCTCCAAGAAGGTTTGGATAAGGGATTGTCAGCGAGTTCTCTAAAAGGACAGATTTCTGCTCTATCTGTCTTGTTACACAAACGACTGGCAGCTGTGCCAGATGTTCAAGCCTTTGTACAGGCTTTGGTCAGGATCAAGCCTGTTTACAGACCTTTGACTCCCCCCTGGAGTCTAAATTTAGTTCTTTCAGTTCTTCAAGGGGTTCCGTTTGAACCCTTACATTCCATAGATATCAAGTTGTTATCTTGGAAAGTTCTGTTTTTGGTTGCTATTTCTTCTGCTAGAAGAGTTTCTGAATTATCTGCTCTGCAGTGTAATCCGCCCTATCTGGTGTTCCATTCAGATAAGGTTGTTTTGCGTACTAAACCTGGTTTCCTTCCAAAAGTTGTTTCCAACAAGAATATTAACCAGGAAATAGTTGTGCCTTCTTTGTGCCCGAATCCAGTTTCAAAGAAGGAACGTTTGTTACACAATTTAGATGTAGTCCGTGCTTTAAAGTTCTATTTAGAAGCAACAAAGGATTTCAGACAAACGTCTTCTCTGTTTGTCGTTTATTCTGGTAAGAGGAGAGGTCAAAAAGCTACTGCTACCTCTCTTTCCTTTTGGCTGAAAAGCATCATCCGATTGGCTTACGAGACTGCCGGACGGCAGCCTCCTGAACGTATCACAGCTCACGAATTACGGCTCATTCCACTAGGGCTGTGGCTTCCACTTGGGCCTTCAAGAACGAGGCTTCTGTTGATCAGATATGTAAGGCAGCGACTTGGTCTTCTCTGCACACTTTTGCCAAATTCTACAAATTTGATACTTTTGCTTCTTCGGAGGCTATTTTTGGGAGAAAGGTTTTGCAAGCCGTGGTGCCTTCTGTTTAGGTAACCTGATTTGCTCCCTCCCTTCATCCGTGTCCTAAAGCTTTGGTATTGGTTCCCACAAGTTATGGATGACGCCGTGGACCGGACACACCAATGTTGGAGAAAACAGAATTTATGCTTACCTGATAAATTACTTTCTCCAACGGTGTGTCTGGTCCACGGCCCGCCCTGGTTTTTTAATCAGGTTTGATAAATTTCTTTCCTTATACACTTCAGTCACCACGGCACCCTATAGTTTCTCCTTTTTTTCTCCTGTCGGTCGAATGACTGGGGGGGGGCAGAGCCTGGGAGGGACTATATGGACAGCTTTTGCTGTGCTCTTTGCCATTTCCTGTTGGGGAGGAGAATATTCCCACAAGTTATGGATGACGCCGTGGACCGGACACACCGTTGGAGAAAGTAATTTATCAGGTAAGCATAAATTCTGTTTTCTTTCATGTAATTGGCAAGAGTCCATGAGCTAGTGACGTATGGTATATACAATCCTACCAGGAGGGGCAAAGTTTCCCAAACCTCAAAATGCCTATAAATATACCCCTCACCACACCCACAATTCAGTTTTACAAACTTTGCCTCCTATGGAGGTGGTGAAGTAAGTTTGTGCTAAGATTTCTACGTTGATATGTGCTTCTCAGCATTTTGAAGCCCAATTCCTCTGAGTACAGTGAATGTCAGAGGGATGTGAAGGGAGTATCACCTATTGAATGCAATAGTTTTCCTCACAGGGATCTATTTCATAGGTTCTCTGTTATCGGTCGTAGAGATTCATCTCCTACCTCCCTTTTCAGATCGACGATATACTCTCATATTCCATTACCTCTACTAATAACTGTTTCAGTACTGGTTTGGCTATCTGCTATATGTGGATGGGTGTCTTTTGGTAAGTATGTTTTCATTTACTTAAGACACTCTCAGCTATGGTTTGGCACTTTATGTATTTATATAAAGTTCTAAATATATGTATTGTACTTATATTTGCCATGATTCAGGTTTCAGTATATTTCCTTTTGCAGACTATCAGTTTCATATCTGGGAAATGCATTTTTTTGGAAAATATTTCTTACCAGGGGTATAGTCTTTTTGCAATTGACTGTCATTTTAAATTTGCGGGCAGAATTAGACTCACGAGGGCAAAAAATGCCAAACAATATTGCGTCATTTTTGGCGCAAGATTTTTTTTTAGCGCAAAGTTACGTTCGATGACGCAAATTCGTCATTTCCGCCGTCTTTATCGACGCCTAGTCCTTTCACAAGGTTGCGTCTTCAATGACGCAAGTGTGTCATTTCCGGATGTTGTTAGTGCCAGAAAAAAATAATTCTTTGTTTGTGCGTCATTCTTGGCGCCAAATATTTTCATAATTTAAACCCCATTCCTATATGACTCTTGCCTTTTTTCTCTATCAGAGGGCTATGCTGTTGGAAAGTTTTTTCTCTTACATTTGCAAGATGTCTCAATCTGATCCTGTCTCAGAAAACACTGTTGGAATCCTGCTGACTGATAACAGTTCTACCAAAGATAAGTACATTTGTTGTAATCTTATGGAGATAATATCTCCAGCTGTGGTTTGTAATAAATTGTCATGATAAACTTTTACATGCAGAGAATGTGTCCATCAGTAATAGTACATTGCCTGTTGCTGATCTTTTAACATCTAATGTACAAGATATACCTGTGAATTTATAAGAATTTATTGCTGATTCTATTCAGAAGGCTTTGTCTGCAATCCCGCCCTCTAATAAATGTAAAGGTCTTGTGACGAACCAAGGTTATCCAACCCTGCGCCAGTCACTTATTTGGCACAGAAAGGGTTGTCAGCCCCCCTCTTGGCCACCAATAGGTCACAATCTAGCCACACCAGGCAAGCTTCTGATAAGGCCAAACTTAATAAAGGAATTATTTATTATGCCAAAAATATATTGCACAATGCATTATTAATAAAAAGTTGTTAGAAATAAAATTACACACGCAAACAGTGTTTTAAAATAAAAAAGGAGAAAAACAGAATTGAATACTTTCCTAGTTTTCAAGCTCTGTGCCCGGGGATGGCATGAAAATGATGGCTCCTTACTTCTGTACAGCAGCTCCCCTTGTAAGAATGACAATCTTATTGTTAAGAAATAAGATTCTTAAACCTATTTTTCAGAGATCAGGTTGCTTAACCACACCCTCCTGGGCGGGCTAAGAAACCCCCCCTGTCTTTATGACCTTCAATAGACTAATTTCTTGCCTGAAATTATACAATCCAGTATAATTTCTGCTAGGTAAGAAATTTCTATATTTACATATCTAGAACCTTTTAGTTTTATTGGGAGAATCGGTTTGATATCAAATATGCCATAGGTTGTCATATTTACCTTCCTTTAAGGTTATAACAGTTTTAACCCACATATGTACATAATATACCAATGTCCTGTCAGTGACCTGGTCAGTTTTTGTAATGAAGGGCCTGTTTTGCATCAGGCATTCTATTGACAGCTTAAGCCATGCAGGCCCATTTATCAAGCTCCGTACGGAGCTTGAAGGGCCGTGTTTCTGGCGAGTCTTCAGACTCGCCAGAAACACAAGTTATGAAGCAGCGGTCTGAGCAGGCGGACAGGAATCGCCGGAAATCAACCCGATCGAAAACGATTGGGTTGATTGACACCCCCCTGCTGGCGGCCGATTGGCCGCGAGTCAGCAGGGGGCGTCGTTGCACCAGCAGCTCTTGTGAGCTGCTGGTGCAATGTTAAATGCGGAGAGCGTATTGCTCTCCTCATTTAGCGAGGTCTTGCGGACCTGATCCGCAGTGTCGGATCAGGTCCGCAAGCCCTTTGATAAATGGGCCCCATAAACTTTATCCTGTGTATCTCTGTGACTAAGAGCTTCAGTGACTTTCAATGCATACACACTAACATTTGGTGGGCTATTTAGGAAACGCCTGGCAGTTCAAAGAAAACACAAGTTACAATTCTTCTTGAAAACAAATAGCTATTTTTGAGTTCAAGCTACACAGAATTAACCCCTTCTTATCTCAATCCTGAGGTTTTCGTGACAGGTCTTTTTAAACTTCTCATAAAGTTGATGAAATTTCAAATGACCGACAACATACTGAATTATCCTCCTCTGATGAGGATCTATCTGATTCAGAAGATCCTTCCTCAGATATTGACACTGACAAATCTCCTTATTTATTTAAAATGGAGTACATTTGTTCTTTGTTGAAGAAGTGTTGATTATATTGGATATTGAGGAAACTAGTCCTCTTGATATTAAAGCTAGTAAACGTTAAAATTATGTTTATAAACCTCCTGTGGTTATTTCAGAGGTTTTTTCAGTTCCTGATGCTATTTCTGATATGATTTCTAAGGAATGGAATAGGCCTGGTACTTCTTTTATTCCTTCTTCAAAGGACCATTATACACTCAAAAAATATAGGCTATTTAAATTAAGCACCAAAAGAAGATAAAGTTTATAATTGACATGTGTTAGCAATTTTGCTGCTAACTCTCACTAAACACTAAAAATGATTATAAAGTTTCTAATCCTCTTAGTGCATGAGAATACGAACGTAATCTCCACTAGCTTCAGAGCAAGGCTTTTTCTACACTCCCTATCTAGTGTCCTTTACAGCCAGCCCCCATGCTGGGGCTGTCTGTGTAATAGGTAAGCCTGACACAAATCCCCTCACCTCTCTCAGCCGTTTCTTCCTGACTGTTTACACTGGCTGGGCAGTATCTCACTCCCCCCTCTGTCCTCCCGGTAAGCATTCTGTAGAAACAAGGGGAATATTCCACTTGCAGCTCTGTGAAACATGATCCTGAGATGTTTTACAGAGCTGTGTGTGAAAATATTCAGAGTGCCGTAGTGAGGACAAAGAGGGAGTCAGATATATGCACAGTTTTTTTTTATATGGGCAGATGTATTTTACATGTATATCAGCTGAGCCTGAGAGATGTAGACAGATCATTTAATTGTATCTGTAACAAACTGCACATGAGTTAAAGGGACAGTCTAGTATAAATTAAACTTTCATTATTCAGATAGGACTTTAAATTTTAATCAACTTTGCAATTTACTTTTATAATCAAATTTGCTTTTTTCTCTTGGTATTCTTAGTTTAAACTAAACATAGGTAGACTCATATGCTAATTTCTAAGCCTTTGAGGGCTGCTTCTTATCACATGCTTTTTAAATCTCTTTTCAACACAAAGAGACAGAAAGTACACGTGGGCCATATAGATAACACTGTGTTCAGGCACAGGGTGTTATTTAAGATTTAGCACAAAACAATGCTAAATTTAAGACAATAGGTAATAAACAGTCACAGTCATGTGATCAGGGGGCTGGAAGAAGGTTCCTAGATACAAGGTAATCACAGAGGTAAAAAGTATATTAATATAACTGTGTTGGTTATGCAAAACTGGGAAATGGGTAATAAAGGGATTATCAATCTTTTAAAACAATAACAATTCTATGGAAGACTGTCCCTTTAAATCACAGGGATTTTATCCCAACACATTCTCTGTTTCATATTCTGCACCTCGGCAACATCCAGAGCTCCGCCCCCAGCTTTACAGCTACAATATGAATATTTGAGGAGGCAGGAGAGTGGGAGTAGCTGGGGGCGGAGCTCTGGATGTTGCCGAGGTGCAGATGAAACTGAGACACTGCTGGGGTAGAATCCCTGTTATTTAGCTCATGTGCAGTATGCTACAGATACAATTATGCTCTGTCTACATCTCTCAGGCTCAGCTGATATACATGTAAAATACATCTGCCCATATAAAAAAAACCCAGTGCAACTGTGCATATATCTGACTCCCTCTTTATCCTCTCTACGGCACTCTGAATATTTTCACACACAGCTCTGTAAAACATCTCAGGATCATGTTTCACAAAGCTGTGAGTGGAATATTCCCCTTTTTTCTACAGAATGCTTACCGGGAGGACAGAGTGGGGAGTGAGATCCTGCCCAGCCAGTGTAAATAGTTAGGAAGAAAGGCTGAGAGAGGTGAGGGGATTTGTGACAGGCTTATCTATTACACAGACAGCCCCAGCATGGGGGCTGGCTGTAAAGGACACTAGATAGGGAGTGTAGAAAAAGCCTTGCTCTGAAGCTAGTGGAGATTACGTTCGTATTCTCATGCACTGAGAGGATTAGAAACTTTATAACCATTTTTAGGAAAGTTAGCAGCAAAATTGCTAACACATGTCAATTATAAACTTTATCTTCTTTTGGTGCTTAATTTAAATCGCCTATATTTTTTTGAGTGTATAATGGCCCTTTAATAAGGTTTAAAAAATGGTATCCTTTTATTGCAGTTAGATTGGAGTTTTGGTAAAAGATCCCCAAAGTTGATGGGGCTTTCTCTGCTCTTGCTAAACGTACTACTATTCCTACGGAAGATAGTTTTTCTTTTAAAGATCCTTTAGATAGGAAACTTGAATCTTATCTAGGAAAGCTTATTTATTTTCAGGTCTTCTTCTTAGGCCTGCAATTTCTTTGGCTGATGTTGCAGCTGCTTCAACTTTTTGGTTGGAAAATTTAGCGCGACAAGTATCGAATCATGATTTGTCTAGCTTTGTTAACTTGATTCAACATGCTAATAATTTAATTTGTGATGCCATTTTTTGATATCACCAAAATTGATGTTAAATCTCTGCTTTTGCTATTTCTTTCATGTAATTAGCAGAAGTCCATGAGCTATTGACGTATGGGATATACATTCCTACCAGGAGGGTCAAAGTTTCCCAAACCTCAAAATGCCTATAAATACACCCCTCACCACACCCACAAATCAGTTTTACAAACTTTGCCTCCTATGGAGGTGGTGAAGTAAGTTTGTGCTAGATTCTACGTTTATATGCGCTCCGCAGCAGGTTGGAGCCCGGTTTTCCTCTCAGCGTGCAGTGAATGTCAGAGGGATGTGAGGAGAGTATTGCCTATTTGAATTCAATGATCTCCTTCTACGGGGTCTATTTCATAGGTTCTCTGTTATCGGTCGTAGAGATTCATCTCTTACCTCCCTTTTCAGATCGACGATATACTCTTATTTATACCATTACCTCTGCTGATTTTCGTTTCAGTACTGGTTTGGCTTTCTACAACATGTAGATGAGTGTCCTGGGGTAAGTAAATCTTATTTTCTGTGACACTCTAAGCTATGGTTTGGCGCTTTTTTATAAAGTTCTAAATATATGTATTCAAACATTTATTTGCCTTGACTCAGGATGTTCAACATTCCTTATTTCAGACAGTCAGTTTCATATTTGGGATAATGCATATGAATAAATCAATTTTTTTCTTACCTTAAAAATTTGACTTTTTCCCTGTGGGCTGTTAGGCTCGCGGTGGCTGAAAATGCTTCATTTTATTGCGTCATTCTTGGCGCTGACTTTTTTGGCGCAATTTTTTTTTTTCTGTTTCCGGCGTCATATGTGTCGCCGGAAGTTGCGTCATTTTTGACGTTCTTTTGCGCCAAAAGTGTCGGCGTTCCGGATGTGGCGTCATTTTTGACGCCAAAAGCATTTAGGCGCCATATAATGTGGGCGTCATTTTTGGCGCTAAAAAAATATGGGCGTCACTATTGTCTCCACATTATTTAAGTCTCATTTTTTATTGCTTCTGGTTGCTAGAAGCTTGTTCACTGGCATTTTTTTTCCCATTCCTGAAACTGTCATTTAAGGAATTTGATCAATTTTGCTTTATATGTTGTTTTTTCTATTACATATTGCAAGATGTCCCACGTTGAAACTGAGTCAGAAGATACTTCTGGAAAATCGCTGCCTGGTGCTGGAGCTACCAAAGCTAAGTGTATCTGCTGTAAACTTATGGTATCTGTTCCTCCAGCTGTTGTTTGTACTGTTTTGTCATGACAAACTTGTTAATGCAGATAATATTTCCTTTAGTACTGTTACATTACCTGTTGCTGTTCTGTCAACATCTAATACTCAGAGTGTTCCTGATAACATAAGAGGTTTTGTTTCTAAATCCATTAAGAAGGCTATGTCTGTTATTCCTCCTTCTAGTAAACGTAAAAAGTCTTTTAAAACTTCTCATTTTTCAGATGAATTTTTAAATGAACATCATCATTCTGATTCTGATAATGGTTCTTCTGGTTCAGAGGATTCTGTTTCAGAGGTTGATGCTGATAAATCTTCATATTTATCTAAAATGGAATTTATTCGTTCTTTACTTAAAGAAGTCCTAATTGCATTAGAAATTGAGGATTCTGGTCCTCTTGATACTAAATCTAAACGTTTAGATAAGGTTTTTAAATCTCCTGTAGTTATTCCAGAAGTTTTTTCCTGTCCCTATTGCTATTTCTGAAGTAATTTCCAGGGAATGGAATAATTTGGGTAATTCATTTACTCCTTCTAAACGTTTTAAGCAATTATATCCTGTGCCATCTGACAGATTAGAGTTTTGGGACAAAATCCCTAAAGTTGATGGGGCTGTCTCTACTCTTGTTAAGCGTACTACTATTCCTACGGCAGATGGTACTTCCTTTAAGGATCCTTTAGATAGGAAAATTGAATCCTTTCTAAGAAAAGCTTACTTGTGTTCAGGTAATCTTCTTAGACCTGCTATATCTTTAGCGGATGTCGCTGCAGCTTCATCTTTTGGTTAGAAGCTTTAGCTCAACAAGTAACAGATCATAATTCTCATAGCATTCTTATTCTTCTTCAACATGCTAATAATTTTATTTGTGATGCCATCTTTGATATCATTAGAGTTGATGTCAGGTATATGTCTCTAGCTATTTTAGCTAGAAGAGCTTTATGGCTTAAAACTTGGAATGCTGATATGTCTTCTAAGTCTACTCTGCTTTCCCTTTCTTTCCAGGGTAATAATCGTTTTCGTTCCTTTCGTCACAACAAGGAACAAAAACCTGATCCTTCATCCTCAGGAGTGGTATCAGTTTGGAAACCATCTCCAGTCTGGAATAAATCCAAGCCTTTTAGAAAATCAAAGCCAGCTCCTAAGTCCACATGAAGGTGCGGCCCTCATTCCAGCTCAGCTGGTAGGGGGCAGATTACGTTTTTTCAAAGAAATTTGGATCAATTCCGTTCACAATCTTTGGATTCAGAACATTGTTTCAGAAGGGTACAGAATTGGCTTCAAGATAAGGCCTCCTGCAAAGAGATTTTTTCTTTCCCGTGTCCCAGTAAACCCAGCGAAGGCTCAGCATTTCTGAAATGTGTTTCAGATCTAGAGTTGACTGGAGTAATTATGCCAGTTCCAGTTCTGGAACAGGGACTGGGGTTTTATTCAAATCTCTTCATTGTACCAAAGAAGGAAAATTCCTTCAGACCAGTTCTGGATCTAAAAATATTGAATCGTTATGTAAGGATACCAACATTCAAAATGGTAACTGTAAGGACTATCCTGCCTTTTGTTCAGCAAGGGCATTATATGTCTACAATAGATTTACAGGATGCATATCTGCATATTCCGATTCATCCAGATCACTATCAGTTTCTGAGATTCTCTTTCCTAGACAAGCATTACCAGTTTGTGGCTCTGCCGTTTGGTCTAGCTACAGCTCCAAGAATTTTTACGAAGGTTCTCAGTGCCCTTCTGTCTGTAATCAGAGAACAGGGTATTGTGGTATTCCTTATTTGGACGATATCTTGGTACTTGCTCAGTCTTCACATTTAGCAGAATCTCATACGAATCGACTTGTGTTGTTTCTTCAACATCATGGTTGGAGGATCAATTTACCAAAAAGTTCATTGATTCCTCAGACTCGGGTAACCTTTTTAGGTTTTCAGATAGATTCAGTGTCCATGACTCTATCTTTGACAGACAAGAGACGTCTAAAATTGATATCAGCTTGTCGAAACCTTCAGTCACAATCTTTCCCTTCGGTAGCCTTATGCATGGAAATTCTAGGTCTTATGACTGCGGCATAGGACGCGATCCCCTTTGCTCGTTTTCACATGCGGCCTCTTCAGCTCTGTATGCTGAACCAGTGGTGCAGGGATTACACAAAGATATCTCAATTAATATCTTTAAAACCGATTGTACGACACTCTCTGACGTGGTGGACAGATCACCATCGTTTAGTTCAGGGGGCTTCTTTTGTTCTTCCGACCTGGTCTGTAATTTCAACAGATGCAAGCCTTACAGGTTGGGGAGCTGTGTGGGGGTCTCTGACAGCACAAGGGGTTTGGGAATCTCAGGAGGTGAGATTACCGATCAATATTTTGGAACTCCGTGCAATTTTTCAGAGCTCTTCAGTCTTGGCCTCTTCTAAAGAGAGAATAGTTCATTTGTTTTCAGACAGACAATGTCACAACTGTGGCATACATCAATCATCAAGGAGGGACTCACAGTCCTCTGGCTATGAAAGAAGTATCTCGAATTCTGGTATGGGCGGAATCCAGCTCCTGTCTAGTTTCTGCGGTTCTTATCCCAGGTATAGACAATTGGGAAGCGGATTATCTCAGTCGCCAAACGTTACATCCGGGCGAATGGTCTCTTCACCCAGAGGTATTTCTTCAGATTGTTCAAATGTGGGGACTTCCAGAAATAGATTTGATGGCCTCTCATCTAAACAAGAAACTTCCCAGGTATCTGTCTAGATCCAGGGATCCTCAAGCGGTAGCAGTGGATGCATTGTCACTTCCTTGGAAGTATCATCCTGTCTATATCTTTCCGCCTCTAGTTCTTCTTCCAAGAGTAATCTCCAAAATTCTGAAGGAATGCTCGTTTGTTCTGCTGGTAGCTCACAGTTTTTGGTATGCGGATCTTGTCCGGATGGCCTCTTGCCAACCGTGGACTCTTCCGTTAAGGCCAGACCTTCTGTCGCAAGGTCCTTTTCTCCAACATAGGTGTGTCCGGTCCACGGCGTCATCCTTACTTGTGGGATATTCTCTTCCCCAACAGGAAATGGCAAAGAGCCCAGCAAAGCTGGTCACATGATCCCTCCTAGGCTCCGCCCACCCCAGCCATTCTCTTTGCCGTTGCACAGGCAACATCTCCACGGAGATGGTTAAGAGTTTTTTGGTGTTTAAATGTAGTTTTTATCCTTCAATCAAGTGTTTGTTATTTTAAAATAGTGCTGGTATGTACTATTTACTCTGAAACAGAAAAGAGATGAAGATTTCTGTTTGTAAGAGGAAGATGATTTTAGCAAACGTTACTAAAATCGATTGCTGTTTCCACACAGGACTGTTGAGATGAAGTAACTTCAGTTGGGGGAAACAGTTGGCAGACTTTTCTGCTTGAGGTATGACTGGCCACATTTCTAACAAGACTATGTAATGCTGGAAGGCTGTCATTTCCCCTATGGGAACCGGTAAGCCATTTTCTTAGATTAAGTAAAAGAATAAAGGGCTTCATAAGGGCTTAAAAAACTGGTAGACATTTTTCTGGGCTAAAACGATTACTTTGCTAAGCATATTTTGCAGATTATAACTCTTAATAATTATTATAATCTTGGGGATTGTTTTAAAAAACGGCAGGCACTGTATTGGACACCTTTTTCAGATGGGGGCCTTTTCTAGTCATAGGCAGAGCCTCATTTTCGCGCCACTAATGCGCAGTTGTTTTTGGAGAGCAAGGCATGCAGATGCATGTGTGAGGAGCTAAGAAGCACTGAAAAAGCTTATAGAAGGCGTCATTTGGTATCGTATTCCCCTCTGGGCTTGGTTGGGTCTCAGCAAAGCAGATAGCTGGGACTGTATAGGGGTTAAATGTAAAAACGGCTCCGGTTCCGTTATTTTAAGGGTTAAAGCTTTCAAATTTGGTGTGCAATACTTTTAAGGCTTTAAGACACTGTGGTGAAATTTTGGTGAATTTTGAACAATTCCTTCATACTTTTTCACATATTCAGTAATAAAGTGTGTTCAGTTTAAAATTTAAAGTGACAGTAACGGTTTTATTTTAAAACGTTTTTTGTGCTTTGTTGACAAGTTTAAGCCTGTTTAACATGTCTGTACCATCAGATAAGCTATGTTCTATATGTATGAAAACTAAGGTTTCTCCCCATTTAAATTTATGTGATAATTGTGCCATAGTGTCCAAACAAAGTAGGTACAATGATGCCACAGATAATTATATTGCCCAAGATGATTCCTCAAATGAGGGGAGTAAGCATGATACTGCATCATCCCCTTCTGTGTCTACACCAGTTTTGCCCACACAAGAGGCCCCTAGTACATCTAGTGCGCCAATACTTATTACCATGCAACAATTAACGGCCGTAATGGATAATTCTATTGCAAACATTTTATCCAAAATGCCTACTTATCAGAGAGAGCGCGATTGCTCTGTTTTAAACACTGAAGAGCAAGAGGACGCTGATAACTGTTCTGACATACCCTCACACCAATCTGAAGGGGCCAGGAGGGAGGTTTTGTCTGAGGGAGAAATTTCAGATTCAGGAAAAATTTCTCAACAAGCTGAACCTGATGTTGTAACATTTAAATTTAAATTAGAACATCTCCGCGCACTGCTTAAGGAGGTATTATCTACTCTGGATGATTGTGACAATTTGGTCATTCCAGAGAAATTATGTAAGATGGACAAGTTCCTAGAGGTTCCGGTGCCCCCCGATGCTTTTCCTATACCCAAGCGGGTGGCGGACATAGTAAATAAGGAGTGGGAAAGGCCCGGCATACCTTTTGTTCCTCCCCCTATATTTAAGAAATTATTTCCTATTGTCGACCCCAGAAAGGACTTATGGCAGACCGTCCCCAAGGTCGAGGGGGCGGTTTCTACTCTAAACAAACGCACTACTATCCCTATAGAAGATAGTTGTGCTTTCAAAGATCCTATGGATAAAAAATTAGAGGGTTTGCTTAAAAAGATGTTTGTTCAGCAAGGTTACCTTCTACAACCAATTTCATGCATTGTTCCTGTCACTACGGCAGCATGTTTCTGGTTCGAAGAACTAGAAAAGTCGCTCAATAAAGAATCCTCGTATGAGGAGGTTATGGACAGAGTTCAAGCACTTAAATTGGCTAACTCTTTTATTTTAGATGCCGCTTTGCAATTAGCTAGATTAGCGGCGAAAAATTCAGGGTTTGCTATCGTGGCGCGCAGAGCGCTTTGGCTAAAGTCTTGGTCAGCGGATGTGTCTTCCAAGACAAAATTGCTTAACATCCCTTTCAAGGGTAAAACACTGTTTGGTCCTGATTTGAAAGAGATTATTTCAGACATCACCGGGGGAAAGGGCCACGCCCTCCCTCAGGATAGGTCTTTTAAGGCTAAAAATAAGCCTAATTTTCGTCCCTTTCGCAGAAACGGACCAGCCTCTAATTCTACATCCTCTAAGCAAGAGGGTAATACTTCACAACCCAAACCAGCCTGGAGACCGATGCAAGGCTGGAACAAGGGTAAGCAGGCCAAGAAGCCTGCCACTGCTACCAAAACAGCATGAAGGGATGGCCCCCGATCCGGGACCGGATCTGGTGGGGGGCAGACTTTCTCTCTTCGCTCAGGCTTGGGCAAGAGATGTTCAGGATCCTTGGGCACTAGAAATAGTTTCTCAAGGTTATCTCCTGGTATTCAAGGATCTACCCCCAAGGGGAAGGTTCCACAGGTCTCAATTATCTTCAAACCAAATAAAAAGACAGGCATTCTTACATTGTGTAGAAGACCTGTTAAAGATGGGAGTAATTCATCCAGTTCCAATAGGAGAACAAGGGATGGGGTTTTACTCCAACCTGTTCATAGTTCCCAAAAAGGAGGGAACATTCAGACCAATTTTAGATCTCAAGATCTTAAACAAATTTCTCAGGGTTCCATCGTTCAAAATGGAAACCATTCGAACGATCCTTCCCACCATCCAGGAAGGTCAATTTATGACCACGGTGGATTTAAAGGATGCGTACCTACATATTCCTATCCACAAGGAACATTATCAGTTCCTAAGGTTCGCCTTTCTGGACAAGCATTACCAGTTTGTGGCACTTCCATTCGGATTAGCCACTGCTCCGAGAATTTTCACAAAGGTACTAGGGTCCCTTCTAGCGGTTCTAAGACCAAGGGGCATTGCAGTGGTACCTTACTTGGACGACATCCTGATTCAAGCGTCGTCTCTGTCAAAAGCAAAGGCTCATACGGACATCGTCCTAGCCTTTCTCAGATCTCACGGATGGAAGGTGAACAAAGAAAAAAGTTCTCTGTCCCCGTCAACAAGAGTTCCCTTCTTGGGAACAATAATAGATTCCTTAGAAATGAGGATTTTTCTGACAGAGGTCAGAAAATCAAAACTTCTAAGCTCTTGTCAAGTACTTCATTCCGTTCTTCGTCCTTCCATAGCGCAGTGCATGGAAGTAATAGGATTGATGGTTGCAGCAATGGACATAGTTCCTTTTGCACGAATTCATCTAAGACCATTACAACTGTGCATGCTCAGACAGTGGAATGGGGATTATACAGACTTGTCTCCGACGATTCAAGTAGATCAAAAGACCAGAGATTCACTCCGTTGGTGGCTGACCCTGGACAATCTGTCACAGGGAATGAGCTTCCGCAGACCAGAGTGGGTCATTGTCACGACCGACGCCAGTCTGGTGGGCTGGGGCGCGGTCTGGGAACCCCTGAAAGCTCAGGGCCTATGGTCTCGGGAAGTATCTCTTCTCCCGATAAACATTCTGGAACTGAGAGCGATATTCAATGCTCTCAAAGCTTGGCCTCAACTAGCAAAGGCCAAATTCATACGGTTTCAATCAGACAACATGACGACTGTTGCATATATCAATCATCAGGGGGGAACAAGGAGTTCCCTGGCGATGGAAGAAGTGACCAAAATAATTCAATGGGCGGAGGATCACTCCTGCCACTTGTCTGCAATCCACATCCCAGGAGTGGAAAATTGGGAAGCGGATTTTCTGAGTCGTCAGACTTTCCATCCGGGGGAGTGGGAACTCCATCCGGAAATCTTTGCCCAAATAACTCAATTATGGGGCATTCCAGACATGGATCTGATGGCGTCTCGTCAGAACGTCAAGGTTCCTTGCTACGGGTCCAGATCCAGCGATCCCAAGGCGACTCTAGTGGATGCACTAGTAGCGCCTTGGACCTTCAACCTAGCTTATGTGTTCCCACCATTTCCTCTCATTCCCAGGCTGGTAGCCAGGATCAATCAGGAGAGGGCTTCGGTGATCTTGATAGCTCCTGCGTGGCCACGCAGGACTTGGTATGCAGACCTGGTGAATATGTCATCGGCTCCACCATGGAAGCTACCTTTGAGACAGGACCTTCTTGTTCAAGGTCCATTCGAACATCCGAATCTGGTCTCCCTCCAACTGACGGCTTGGAGATTGAACGCTTGATTTTATCAAAGCGTGGGTTTTCAGATTCTGTAATAGATACTATGATTCAGGCTAGAAAGCCTGTAACTAGAAAAATTTACCATAAAATATGGAAAAAATATATCTGTTGGTGTGAATCTAAAGGATTCCCCTGGAACAAGATAAAAATTCCTAAGATTCTATCCTTTCTACAAGAAGGTTTGGAGAAAGGATTATCTGCAAGTTCTCTGAAGGGACAGATCTCTGCTTTATCTGTTTTACTTCACAAACGGCTGGCAGCTGTGCCAGATGTTCAAGCATTTGTTCAGGCTCTGGTTAGAATCAAGCCTGTTTACAGACCTTTGACTCCTCCCTGGAGTCTAAATCTAGTTCTTTCAGTTCTTCAAGGGGTTCCGTTTGAACCCTTACATTCCGTAGATATTAAGTTATTATCTTGGAAAGTTTTGTTTTTGGTTGCAATTTCTTCTGCTAGAAGAGTTTCAGCGTTATCTGCTCTGCAGTGTTCTCCGCCCTATCTGGTGTTCCATGCAGATAAGGTGGTTTTGCGTACTAAGCCTGGTTTTCTTCCGAAAGTTGTTTCCAACAAAAATATTAACCAGGAGATAGTTGTACCTTCTTTGTGTCCGAATCCAGTTTCAAAGAAGGAACGTTTGTTACACAATTTGGACGTAGTCCGTGCTGTAAAATTCTGTTTAGAGGCTACTAAAGATTTCAGACAAACATCTTCTTTGTTTGTTGTTTATTCTGGTAAAAGGAGAGGTCAAAAAGCAACTTCTACCTCTCTTTCTTTTTGGCTTAAAAGCATTATCCGATTGGCTTATGAGACTGCCGGACGGCAGCCTCCTGAAAGAATCACAGCTCACTCCACTAGGGCTGTGGCTTCCACATGGGCCTTCAAGAACGAGGCTTCTGTTGACCAGATATGTAAGGCAGCGACTTGGTCTTCTCTGCACACTTTTGCCAAATTTTACAAATTTGATACTTTTGGTTCTTCGGAGGCTATTTTTGGGAGAAAGGTTTTGCAAGCTGTGGTGCCTTCCGTTTAGGTGACCTGATTTGCTCCCTCCCTTCATCCGTGTCCTAAAGCTTTGGTATTGGTTCCCACAAGTAAGGATGACGCCGTGGACCGGAGACACCTATGTTGGAGAAAACAGAATTTATGCTTACCTGATAAATTACTTTCTCCAACGGTGTGTCCGGTCCACGGCCCGCCCTGGTTTTTTTAATCAGGTCTGATGAATTATTTTCTCTAACTACAGTCACCACGGTATCATATGGTTTCTCCTATGCATATTTCCTCCTGTCCGTCGGTCGAATGACTGGGGTAGGCGGAGCCTAGGAGGGATCATGTGACCAGCTTTGCTGGGCTCTTTGCCATTTCCTGTTGGGGAAGAGAATATCCCACAAGTAAGGATGACGCCGTGGACCGGACACACCGTTGGAGAAAGTAATTTATCAGGTAAGCATAAATTCTGTTTTTTCCATCAGGATCTCAAATCCTTAAATTTAAAGGTATGGAGATTGAACGCTTGATTCTTAGTCAAAGAGGTTTCTCTGACCCTGTGATTAATACTATGTTACAGGCTCGTAAATCTGTATCTAGGGAGATATATTATAGAGTCTGGAAGACATATTTCTTGGTGTCTTTCTCATCATTTTTCCTGGCATTCTTTTAGAATTCCGAGAATTTTACAGTTTCTTCAGGGTGGTTTGGATAAAGGTTTGTCTGCAAGTTCCTTGAAAGGACAAATCTCTGCTCTTTCTGTTCTTTTTCACAGAAAGATTGCTAATCTTCCTGATATTCATTGTTTTGTACAAGCTTTGGTTCGTATAAAACCTGTCATTAAGTCAATTTCTCCTCCTTGGAGTTTGAATTTGGTTCTGAGGGCTCTTCAAGCTCCTCCGTTTGAACCTATGCATTCTTTGGTCATTCAATAACTTTCTTGGAAAGTTTTGTTCCTTTTTGCCATCTCTTCTGCCAGAAGAGTTTCTGAATTATCTGCTCTTTCTTGTGAGTCTCCTTTTCTGATTTTTCACCAGGATAAGGCGGTGTTGCGAACTTCTTTTAAATTTTTTACCTAATGTTGTGAATTCCAACAACATTAGAGAAATTGTGGTTCCTTCATTATGTCCTAATCCTAAGAATTCTAAGGAGAAATCATTGCATTCTTTGGATGTAGTTAGAGCTTTGAAATATTATGTTGAAGCTACTAAGAATTTCCGAAAGACTTCGTCTATTTGTTATCTTTTCCGGTTCTAGGAAAGGTCAGAAGGCCTCTGCCATTTCTTTGGCATCTTGGTTGAAATCTTTAATTCATCATGCTTATGTCGAGTCGGGTAAAACTCCGCCTCAAAGGATTACAGCTCATTCTACTAGGTCAGTTTCTACTTCCTGGGCGTTTAGGAATGAAGCTTCGGTTGATCAGATTTGCAAAGCAGCAACTTGGTCTTCTTTGCATACTTTTACTAAATTCTACCATTTTGATGTGTTTTCTTCTTCTGAAGCTGTCTTTGGTAGAAAAGTACTTCAGGCAGCTGTTTTAGTTTGATTCTTCTGCTTATATTTTCATTTTTTTTCTTTATAAGATTTAAACTTTATTTTTGGGTGTGGATTTTTTTCAGCGGAATTGGCTGTCTTTATTTTATCCCTCCCTCTCTAGTGACTCTTGCGTGGAAGATCCACATCTTGGGTAGTCATTATCCCATACGTCACTAGCTCATGGACTCTTGCTAATTACATGAAAGAAAACATAATTTATGTAAGAACTTACCTGATAAATTCATTTCTTTCATATTAGCAAGAGTCCATGAGGCCCACCCTTTTTTTGTGGTTATGATTTTTTTATTTAAAGCACAATTATTCCAATTCCTTATATTTATGCTTCACACTTTTTTCCTATCACCCCACTTCTTGGCTATTCGTTAAACTGATTTGTGGGTGTGGTGAGGGGTGTATTTATAGGCATTTTGAGGTTTGGGAAACTTTGCCCCTCCTGGTAGGAATGTATATCCCATACGTCACTAGCTCATGGACTCTTGCTAATATGAAAGAAATGAATTTATCAGGTAAGTTCTTACATAAATTATGTTTTTAGCTAGAAGAGCTTTGTAGCTTAAATCTTGGAATGCTTATATGACTTCTAAGTCCAGATTGCTATTTCTTTCCTTCCAAGGTAATGAATTATTTGGTTCGCAGTTGGATTCAATAATTTCAACTGTCATTGGGGGGAAGGGAGTTTTTTTGCCTCAAGATAAGATCTAAGGGTAAATCTAAAGCTTCTAAGCGTTTTTGTTCTTAAATAAGAAACAGAAACCTAATTATTCCCCAAGGAATCTTTCCAATTGGAAGCCTTCTTCAAATTGGAATAAATCCAAGCCATTTAAGAGATCAAAGCCAGCCCCTATGTCAGCATGAAGGTGCTGCTCTTATTCCAGCTCAGCTGGTAGGGGGCAGATTAGGATTTTTCTAAGATGTTTGGATCAATTCGGTCCAAAATCATTGGATTCAGAATATTGTCTCTCAGGGGTACAGAATAGGATTCAGAGTAAGACTGCCTGTGAGAAGATTTTATTCTCTTACGCATTCCAGCAAACCCAGTAAAGGCTCAGGCTTTCCTGAAGTGTGTTTAGGACCTGGCGTTATCTGGGGTAATCATGCCAGTTCCGTTTCAGGAACAGGGTCTGGGATTTTATTAAAATCTATTTATTGTCCCAAAGAAAGTGATTTCATTCAGACCAGTTTTGGATCTAAAAATTTTGAATCGATATGTAAGAGTACCAACTTTCAAAATGGTGACTATAAGGTCTATTCTGCTTTTTGTTCAGCAAGGGCATTATATGCCCACAATAGACTTACAGGATGTATATCTTCATATTCCGATTCATCCAGATTGCTTTCAATTTCTGAGATTCTATTTTCTCTTGTTAAGTGTATCCAGTCCACGGATCATCCATTACTTATGGGATATTCTCCTTCCCAACAGGAAGTTGCAAGAGGATCATCCACAGCAGAGCTGCTATATAGCTCCTCCCCTCACTGCCATACCCAGTCATTCTCTTGCAACTCTCAACTAAGATGGAGGTCGTAAGAGGACTGTGGTGTTTTATACTTAGTTTATTTCTTCAATCAAAAGTCTGTTATTTTTAAATGGTACCGGAGTGTACTGTTTATCTCAGGCAGTATTTGGAAGAAGAATCTGCCTGCGTTTTCTATGATCTTAGCAGAAGTAACTAAGATCCTTTGCCGTTCTCACATATTCTGAGGAGTGAGGTAACTTCAGAGGGGGAATAGCGTGCAGTTTTTCCTGCAATAAGGTATGTGCAGTTAAAATATTTTTCTAGGGATGGAATTTGCTAGAAAATGCTGCTGATACCGAAGCAATGTAAGTAAAGCCTTAAATGCAGTGATAGCGACTGGTATCAGGCTTTTTAATAGAGATACATACTCTTATAAAAGTGTATTTCTCCTGTTAAGTGTAGTCAGTCCACGGGTCATCCATTACTTATGGGATTATATCTCCTCCCTAACAGGAAGTGCAAGAGGATCACCCAAGCAGAGCTGCTATATAGCTCCTCCCCTCTACGTCATACCCAGTCATTCTCTTGCACCTAACTAATAGATAGGACGTGTGAGAGGACTGTGGTTATTAAAATTAGTTTTTATATCTTCAATCAAAAGTTTGTTATTTTAAACAGCACCGGAGTGTGTTGTTTTTTCTCAGGCAGCATTAGAAGAAGAATCTACCTGAGTTTGTGTATGATCTTAGCGGTCGTAACTAAGATCCATTTGCTGTTCTCGGCCATTCTGAGGAGTGAGGTAACTTCAGAACAGGGGACAGCGGGCAGGGTTCACCTGCAAGGAGGTATGTCGCAGTATATTATTTTCTAAGGAATGGAATTGACTGAGAAAATACTGCTAATACCCATATAATGTAAGTGCAGCCTTAAATGCAGTAGTAGCGACTGGTATCAGGCTGATATGTATGTATGTTACACTGAGGTATTTCTGGGGAATGGAACTTCACTAAGAAAATACTGTATACATTTAACTTATATTTGAGCCCCCACTGCAGTGAAAGCGACTAGCAGCAGGCTTATTAGTATAATTTCATAATTTTATTTTAAAACGTTTTACTGGCATGTTAATCGTTTTTCTCTGAGGTACTTGGTGATAAAAAATTTTGGCCATTATTTTTCCACATGGCTGTCGTTTATTTATGAATAAATTCAGTTTACTGAGCTTCCCCACTGTTATATGAGTGGGAGGGGCCTATTTTGGCGCTTTCTTGCGCAGTAAGAATTCACTCACAGTCTTCCTATTCCTTCCTCCATGATCCAGGACGTCTCTACAGAGCCCAGGGGTCTCCAAAACTAGTTTTGAGGGAGGTAATCACTCACAGCAGACCTGTGAGACTGTGCTTTTGACTGTGTTAAAACGTTTATATTCTGTTATCCGTTTTTTGGGTATTAAGGGGTTAATCATCCATTTGCTGGTGGGTGCAATCCTTGGTTAACTTAATGCATTTACTGTGAAATTTTGGTTGCTATAACAAATTTGGTTCATTGTGATTTCAACTGTGACAGTTTATTGGTGCTTCTTAAAGGCACAGTAACGTTTTTTATATTGCTTGTAAATTTATTTCAAAAGTATTTTCCAAGCTTGCTAGTTTCATTGCTAGTCTGTTAAACATGTCTGACACAGAGGAAACTCTTTGTGCAATATGTTTAAAGGCCAATGTGGAGCCCAATAGAAATTTGTGTACTAATTGCATTGATGCTACTTTAAATAAAAGTGTACATGTAAAGAAAATTTCACCAGACAACGAGGGGGAAGTTATGCCGACTAACTCTCCTCACGTGTCAGTACCTTCGTCTCCCGCTCAGGAGGTGCGTGATATTGTGGCGCCAAGTACATCAGGGCGGCCCATACAAATCACTTTGCAAGACATGGCTAATGTTATGACTGAAGTATTATCTAAATTGCCAGAAATTAGGGGTAAACGCGACCACTCTGGGGCGAGAACAGAGTGCGCTGATAATATTAGAGCCATGTCTGATACTGCGTCACATTTTGCAGAACATGAGGACGGAGAGCTTCATTCTGTGGGTGACGGATCTGATCCAAGTAAGCTGGATTCAGACATTTCAAATTTTAAATTTAAGCTTGAGAACCTCCGTGTATTGCTAGGGGAGGTATTAGCGGCTCTGAATGATTGTAACACGGTTGCAATTCCAGAGAAGATGTGTAGGCTGGATAAATATTTTGCGGTACCGACGTGTACTGACGTTTTTCCTATTCCTAAAAGGCTTACAGAAATTATTAACAAGGAGTGGGATAGACCTGGTGTGCCCTTTTCTCCCCCTCCTATATTTAGAAAAATGTTTCCAATAGACGCCACCACACGGGACTTATGGCAGACGGTCCCTAAGGTGGAGGGAGCAGTTTCTACTCTGGCTAAACGTACCACTATCCCGGTGGAGGATAGCTGTGCTTTTTCAGATCCAATGGATAAAAAGTTAGAGGGTTACCTTAAGAAAATGTTTGTTCAACAAGGTTTTATATTACAACCCCTTGCATGCATTGCGCCTGTCACGGCTGAGGCGGCATTCTGGTTTGAGTCTCTGGAAGAGACCATTAACTCAGTTACATTGGATGAGATTACAGACAAGCTTAGAGTGCTTAAGCTAGCCAATTCATTTATTTCCGATGCCGTAGTACACTTAATTAAACTTACGGCTAAGAATTCAGGATTCGCCATTCAAGCGCGCAGAGCGCTGTGGCTTAAATCTTGGTCAGCCGATGTGACTTCTAAATCTAAATTGCTTAACATACCTTTCAAAGGGCAGACATTATTCGGGCCCGGTTTGAAAGAAATTATCGCTGACATTACTGGAGGTAAGGGTCATGCCCTGCCTCAAGACAGAGCCAAACCAAGGGCTAGACAGTCTAATTTTCGTGCCTTTCGTAACTTCAAGGCAGGAGCAGCATCAACTTCCTCAGCTCCAAAGCAGGAAGGAACTGTTGCTCGCTACAGACAGGGCTGGAAACCTAACCAGTCCTGGAACAAGGGCAAGCAGGCCAGAAAACCTGCTGCTGCCCCTAAGACAGCATGAAGTGAGGGCCCCCGATCCGGAAACGGATCTAGTGGGGGGCAGACTTTCTCTCTTCGCCCAGGCTTGGGCAAGAGATGTCCAGGATCCCTGGGCGTTAGAGATCATATCTCAGGGATATCTTCTGGACTTCAAAGCTTCTCCTCCAAAAGGGAGATTTCATCTTTCAAGGCTGTCAGCAAACCAGATAAAGAGAGAAGCGTTTCTACGCTGTGTACAAGACCTTTAACTAATGGGAGTTATCCATCCAGTTCCGCGGTCGGAACACGGACAAGGGTTTTACTCAAATCTGTTTGTGGTTCCCAAAAAAGAGGGAACCTTCAGACCAATTTTGGACTTAAAGATCCTAAACAAATTCCTAAGAGTTCCATCGTTCAAAATGGAAACTATTCGGACAATCTTACCTATGATCCAAAGGGGTCAATACATGACCACAGTGGATTTAAAGGATGCCTACCTTCACATACCGATTCACAAGGATCATTATCGGTACCTAAGGTTTGCCTTCCTAGACAGGCATTACCAGTTTGTGGCTCTTCCCTTCGGGTTAGCCGCGGCTCCAAGAATCTTTACAAAGGTTCTGGGTTCTCTTCTGGCGGTACTAAGACCGCGAGGAATTTCGGTAGCTCCGTACCTAGACGACATTCTGATACAAGCGTCAAGTTTCCAGACTGCCAAGTCTCATACAGAATTGGTTCTGGCATTTCTAAGGTCGCACGGGTGGAAGGTGAACGTAGAAAAGAGTTCTCTATTGCCACTCACAAGAGTTCCCTTCTTGGGGACTCTTATAGATTCTGTAGAAATGAAAATTTACCTGACAGAAGACAGGTTAACAAAACTTCTAAATGCTTGCCGTGTCCTTCATTCCATTCAACACCCGTCAGTGGCTCAATGCATGGAGGTAATCGGCTTAATGGTAGCAGCAATGGACATAGTACCTTTTGTACGCCTGCATCTCAGACCACTACAATTGTGCATGCTAAGTCAGTGGAATGGGGATTACTCAGATTTGTCCCCTATGCTGAATCTAGATCAAGAGACCAGAGATTCTCTTCTCTGGTGGCTTTCTCGGCCACATCTGTCCAGGGTGATGCCCTTCAGCAGGCCGGACTGGACGATTGTAACAACACGCCAGCCTACTAGGTTGGGGCGCTGTCTGGAATTCCCTGAAGGCTCAGGGATCATGGACTCAGGAGGAGAGTCTCCTTCCAATAAACATTCTGGAATTGAGAGCAGTTCTCAATGCTCTTCTGGCTTGGCCTCAGCTAGCAACTCTGAGGTTCATCAGGTTTCAGTCGGACAACATCACGACTGTGGCTTACATCAATCATCAGGGAGGGACAAGGAGTTCCCTAGCGATGATGGAAGTCTCAAAGATAATTCGCTGGGCAGAGTCTCACTCTTGCCACCTGTCAGCGATCCACATCCCAGGCGTGGAGAACTGGGAGGCGGATTTCCTAAGTCGCCAGACTTTTCATCTGGGGGAGTGGTAACTTCACCCGGAGGTATTTGCACAACTGCTTCGGCGTTGGGGCAAACCAGATCTGGATCTCATGGCGTCTCGCCAGAACGCCAAGCTTCCTTGTTACGGATCAAGGTCCAGGGACCCGGGAGCGGTTCTGATAGATGCTCTGACAGCACCTTGGGTCTTCAACATGGCTTATGTGTTTCCACCCTTCCCGATACTTCCTCGACTGATTGCCAGGATCAAACAGGAGAGAGCATCGGTGATTCTAATAGCGCCTGCGTGGCCACGCAGGACCTGGTATGCAGATCTAGTGGACATGTCGTCCTGTCCACCATGGTCTCTGCCTCTGAGACAGGACCTTCTGGTTCAGGGTCCTTTCAAACATCCAAATCTAATTTCTCTGAGGCTGACTGCATGGAGATTGAACGCTTGATTCTATCAAAGCGTGGATTCTCGGAGTCAGGAAACCTGTTACCAGGAAAATTTACCATAAAATATGGCGTAAATACTTACATTGGTGCGAATCCAAGAGTTACTCATGGAGTAAGGTTAGGATTCCTAGGATATTGTCTTTTCTACAAGAAGGCTTAGAAAAGGGTTTATCTGCTAGTTCGTTAAAGGGACAGATCTCAGCTCTGTCCATTCTTTTACACAAGCATCTGTCAGAAGTTCCAGACGTTCAGGCTTTTTGTCAGGCTTTGGCCAGGATTAAGCCTGTGTTTAAAACTGTTGCTCCGCCATGGAGCTTAAACTTAGTTCTTAACGTTTTACAGGGTGTTCCGTTTGAACCCCTTCATTCCATTGATATCAAGCTGTTATCTTGGAAAGTTCTGTTCCTAATGGCTATTTCCTCGGCTCGAAGAGTCTCTGAGTTATCAGCCTTACATTGTGATTCTCCTTATCTGATTTTTCATTCAGACAAGGTAGTTCTGCGTACTAAACCTGGGTTCTTACCTAAGGTAGTCACTAACAAGAATATCAATCAAGAGATTGTTGTTCCTTTATTGTGCCCTAATCCTTCCTCAAAGAAGGAACAACTTCTGCACAATCTGGACGTTGTCCGTGCCCTGAAATTCTATTTACAGGCAACTAAAGATTTTCGACAAACTTCTTCCCTGTTTGTCGTTTATTCTGGACAGAGGAGAGGTCAAAAGGCTTCGGCTATCTCTCTCTCCTTCTGGCTTTGTAGCATAATACGTTTAGCCTATGAGACTGCTGGACAGCAGCCTCCTGAAAGAATTACAGCTCATTCTACCAGAGCTGTGGCTTCCACTTGGGCCTTTAAAAATGAGGCCTCTGTTGAACAGATTTGCAAGGCTGCAACTTGGTCTTCACTTCACACCTTTTCAAAATTTTACAAATTTGACACTTTTGCTTCTTCGGAAGCTGTTTTTGGGAGAAAGGTTCTTCAGGCAGTGGTTCCTTCCGTGTAAAGGTCCTGCCTGTCCCTCCCGTCATCCGTGTACTTTTAGCTTTGTTATTGGTATCCCATAAGTAATGGATGACCCGTGGACTGACTACACTTAACAGGAGAAAACATAATTTATGCTTACCTGATAAATTCCTTTCTCCTGTAGTGTAATCAGTCCACGGCCCGCCCTGTTTTTACGGCAGGTCTAAACTTTAAATTAAACTCCAGTCACCACTGCACCCTATAGTTTCTCCTTTCTCGTTTGGTTTCGGTCGAATGACTGGGTATGACGTAGAGGGGAGGAGCTATATAGCAGCTCTGCTTGGGTGATCCTCTTGCACTTCCTGTTAGGGAGGAGATATAATCCCATAAGTAATGGATGACCCGTGGACTGACTACACTACAGGAGAAAGGAATTTATCAGGTAAGCATAAATTATGTTTTTAAAACGTTTGCTGGCATGTTTAATCGTTTTTTATATATGTTTGGTGATAAAACTTATTGGGGCCTAGTTTTTTTTCCACATGGCTGGCTTGAATTTTGCCTAGAAACAGTTCCTGGAGGCTTTCTACTGTTGTAATATGAGTGGGAGGGGCCTATTTTAGCGCTTTTTTGCGCAGCAAAAATTACAGACAGAGACATCCAGCTTCTTCCTGCATTCTCTGAAGGACTCAAAAGGCTTCAAAAGTCGTATTGAGGGAGGTAAAAAGCCACAGTAGAGCTGTGGCAGTTCTTGTGACTGTTTAAAAAACATTTTTGTCATTTGTTATTCCGTTTTTGGTATTAAGGGGTTAATCATCCATTTGCAAGTGGGTGCAATGCTCTGCTAACTTGTTACATACACTGTAAAAATTTCGTTAGTGTAACTGCCTTTTTTCACTGTTATTTCAAATTTGGACAAAATTTGTGTTTCTTAAAGGTGCAGTAACGTTTTTTATATTGCTTGTAAACTTGTTTTAAGTGTTTTCCAAGCTTGCTAGTTTCATTGCTAGTCTGTTTAAACATGTCTGATACAGAGGAACCTACTTGTTCATTATGTTTGAAAGCCATGGTGGAGCCCCATAGGAGAATGTGTACTAAATGTATTGATTTCACTTTAAACAGTAAAGATCGGTCTTTATCTATAAAAGAATTATCACCAGAGGGTTCTGTCGAGGGGGAAGTTATGCCGACTAACTCTCCCCACGTGTCAGACCCTTCGCCTCCCGCTCAGGGGACGCACGGTAATATGGCGCCAATTACATCAGGGACGCCCATAGCGATTACCTTGCAGGACATGGCTGCAATCATGAATAATACCCTGTCAGAGGTATTATCTAGATTGCCTGAATTAAGAGGCAAGCGCGATAGCTCTGGGGTTAGGAGAGATACAGAGCGCGCAAATGCTGTAAGAGCCATGTCTGATACTGCGTCACAGTATGCAGAACCTGAGGATGGAGAGCTTCATTCTGTGGGTGACATCTCTGACTCGGGGAAACCTGATTCAGAGATTTCTAATTTTAAATTTAAGCTTGAGAACCTCCGTGTATTGCTTGGGGAGGTATTAGCTGCTCTGAATGACTGTAACACAGTTGCAATTCCAGAGAAATTGTGTAGGCTGGATAGATACTATGCGGTGCCAGTGTGTACTGACGTTTTTCCTATACCTAAAAGGCTTACAGAGATTATTAGCAAGGAGTGGGATAGACCCGGTGTGCCCTTTTCCCCACCTCCTATATTTAGAAAAATGTTTCCAATAGACGCCACTACACGGGACTTATGGCAGACGGTCCCTAAGGTGGAGGGAGCAGTTTCTACTTTAGCAAAGCGTACCACTATCCCGGTTGAGGACAGTTGTGCTTTTTCAGATCCAATGGATACAAAATTAGAAGGTTACCTTAAGAAAATGTTTATTCAACAAGGTTTTATTTTGCAGCCCCTTGCATGCATTGCGCCTGTCACTGCTGCGGCAGCATTCTGGTTTGAGGCCCTGGAAGAGGCCATCCATACAGCTCCATTGGAGGAAATTATTGACAAGCTTAGAACGCTTAAGCTAGCTAACTCATTTGTTTCTGATGCCATTGTTCATTTGACTAAACTAACGGCTAAGAATTCCGGATTCGCCATCATGGCGCGTAGGGCGCTATGGCTTAAATCCTGGTCAGCTGACGTGACTTAAAAGTCTAAGTTACTCAACATTCCTTTCAAGGGGCAGACCTTATTCGGGCCTGGCTTGAAGGACATTATTGCTGACATTACTGGAGGCAAGGGTCATACCCTTCCTCAGGACAGGGCCAAATCAAAGGCCAAACAGTCTAATTTTTGTGCCTTTCGAAATTTCAAGGCAGGAGCAGCATCAACTTCCTCCGCTTCAAAACAAGAGGGAACTGTTGCTCATTCCAGACAGGCCTGGAAACCTAACCAGTCCTGGAAAAAGGGCAAGCAGGCCAGAAAACCTGCTGCTGCCCCCAAGACAGCATGAAGGAATGGCCCCCTATCCGGAAACGGATCTAGTGGGGGGCAGACTTTCTCTCTTTGCCCAGGCGTGGGCAAGAGATGTTCAGGATCCCTGGGCGTTGGAGATCATATCTCAGGGATATCTTCTGGACTTCAAAGCTTCTCCTCCACAAGGGAGATTTCATCTTTCAAGGTTATCAGCAAACCAGATAAAGAAAGAGGCATTCCTAAGCTGTGTGCAAGACCTCCTAGTAATGGGAGTGATCCATCCAGTTCCGCGGACGGAACAGGGACAGGTGTTTTATTCAAATCTGTGGTTCCCAAGAAAGAGGGAACCTTCAGACCAATCTTGGATCTAAAGATCTTAAACAAATTCCTCAGAGTTCCATCATTCAAAATGGAAACTATTCGGACCATCCTACCCATGATCCAAGAGGGTCAGTACATGACCACAGTGGACTTAAAGGATGCCTACCTTCACATACCGATTCACAAAGATCATCATCGGTTCCTAAGGTTTGCCTTTCTAGACAGGCATTACCAATTTGTAGCTCTTCCCTTCGGGTTGGCCACAGCCCCGAGAATCTTTACAAAGGTTCTGGGCTCACTTCTGGTGGTTCTAAGACCGCGAGGCATAGTGGTGGCTCCGTATTTAGACGACATCCTGATACAGGCGTCAAGCTTTCAAATTGCCAAGTCTCATACAGAGATAGTTCTGGCATTTCTGAGGTCGCATGGGTGGAAAGTGAACGTGGAAAAGAGTTCTCTATCCCCACTCACAAGAGTCACCTTCCTAGGGACTCATATAGATTCTGTAGAGATGAAAATTTACCTGACGGAGTCCAGGTTATCAAAACTTCTAAATGCTTGCCGTGTCCTTCATTCCATTCCACGTCCGTCAGTGGCTCAGTGCATGGAAGTAATCGGCTTAATGGTAGCGGCAATGGACATAGTGCCATTTGCGCGCCTGCATCTCAGACCGCTGCAATTATGCATGCTAAGTCAGTGGAATGGGGATTACTCAGATTTGTCCCCTCTACTAAATGTGGATCAAGAGACCAGAGATTCTCTTCTCTGGTGGCTATCTCGGGTCCATCTGTCCAAGGGTATGACCTTTCGCAGGCCAGATTGGACGATTGTAACAACAGATGCCAGCCTTCTAGGTTGGGGCGCAGTCTGGAACTCCCTGAAGGCTCAGGGATCGTGGACTCAGGAGGAGAAACTCCTCCCAATAAATATTCTGGAGTTAAGAGCAATATTCAATGCTCTTCTAGCTTTGCCTCAGTTAGCAACCCTGAGGTTCATCAGATTTCAGTCAGACAACATCACGACTGTGGCTTACATCAACCATCAAGGGGGAACCAGGAGTTCCCTAGCGATGTTAGAAGTCTCAAAGATAATTCGCTGGGCAGAGTCTCACTCTTGCCATCTGTCAGCGATCCACATCCCAGGCGTAGAGAACTGGGAGGCGGATTTTCTAAGTCGTCAGACTTTTCATCCGGGGGAGTGGGAACTCCATCCGGAGGTGTTTGCTCAATTGGTTCATCGTTGGGGCAAACCAGAACTGGATCTCATGGCGTCTCGCCAGAACGCCAAGCTTCCTTGTTACGGATCCAGGTCCAGGGACCCAGAAGCGGCACTGATAGATGCTCTAGCAGCGCCTTGGTTCTTCAACCTGGCTTATGTGTTTCCACCGTTTCCTCTGCTCCCTCGACTTATTGCCAAAATCAAGCAGGAGAGAGCATCGGTGATTCTGATAGCGCCTGCGTGGCCACGCAGTACCTGGTATGCAGACCTAGTGGACATGTCATCCTTTCCACCATGGACTCTGCCTCTGAGGCAGGACCTTCTAATACAAGGTCCTTTCAATCATCCAAATCTAATTTCTCTGAGACTGACTGCATGGGGATTGAACGCTTGATCCTATCAAGGCGTGGCTTCTCCGAGTCCGTCATTGATACCTTAATACAGGCACGAAAGCCTGTTACCAGGAAAATCTACCATAAGATATGGCGTAAATATCTTTATTGGTGTGAATCCTAGAATTACTCATGGAGTAAGGTTAGGATTCCTAGGATATTGTCCTTTCTCCAAGAGGGTTTGGACAAAGGATTATCAGCTAGTTCTTTAAAAGGACAGATTTCTGCTCTGTCTATTCTTTTGCACAAGCGTCTGGCAGAGGTTCCAGACGTCCAGGCATTTTGTCAGGCTTTGGTTAGAATTAAGCCTGTGTTTAAAACTGTTGCTCCCCCGTGGAGCTTAAACTTGGTTCTTAAAGTTCTTCAAGGAGTTCCGTTTGAACCCCTTCATTCCATTGATATTAAACTTTTATCTTGGAAAGTTCTGTTTTTGATGGCTATTTCCTCGGCTCGAAGAGTCTCTGAGCTATCTGCCTTACAATGTGATTCTCCTTATCTGATTTTTCATGCAGATAAGGTAGTTCTGCGTACCAAACCTGGGTTTTTACCTAAGGTGGTTTCTAACAAAAATATCAATCAAGAGATTGTTGTTCCATCATTGTGTCCTAATCCTTCTTCAAAGAAGGAACGTCTCTTACATAATCTGGGCGTAGTCCGTGCCTTGAAGTTTTACTTACAAGCTACTAAAGATTTTCGCCAAACATCTTCCCTGTTTGTCGTTTACTCTGGACAAAGGAGAGGTCAAAAAGCTTCGGCAACCTCTCTTTCCTTTTGGCTTCGGAGCATAATTCGCTTAGCCTATGAGACTGCTGGACAGCAGCCCCCTGAAAGGATTACAGCTCATTCTACTAGAGCTGTGGCTTCCACCTGGGCCTTTAAAAATGAGGCCTCTGTTGAACAGATTTGCAAGGCTGCGACTTGGTTTTCGCTTCACACCTTTTCAAAATTTTACAAATTTGATACTTTTGCTTCTTCGGAGGCTGTTTTTGGGAGAAAGGTTCTTCAGGCAGTGGTTCCTTCCATTTAATCCTGCCTTGTCCCTCCCATCATCCTTGTACTTTAGCTTTGGTATTGGTATCCCACAAGTAATGGATGATCCGTGGACTGGATACACTTAACAAGAGAAAACATAATTTATGCTTACCTGATAAATTTATTTCTCTTGTAGTGTATCCAGTCCACGGCCCGCCCTGTCCTTTTAAGGCAGGTCTAAATTGTAATTAAACTACATTCACCACTGCACCCTATGGTTTCTCCTTTCTCGTCTTGTTTCGGTCGAATGACTGGATATGGCAGTGAGGGGCGAAGCTATATAGCAGCTCTGCTGTGGGTGATCCTTTTGCAACTTCCTGTTGGGAAGGAGAATATCCCATAAGTAATGGATGTTCCGTGGACTGGATACACTACAAGAGAAATACATTTATCAGGTAAGCATAAATTATGTTTTTTAGACATGCATTACCAATTTGTTGCTCTTCCTTTTTGGCCTAGCGACAGCTCTAGGAATCTTTTCGAAGGTTCTTGGTGTCCTACTCTCTTTTATCAGAGAGCGGGGTGTTGCAGTGTTTCCTTATTTGGACGATATATTGGTACTTGCTTAGTCTTTACGTTCTGCAGAATCTCACACAAATCAACTACTGTTGTTTCTTCAAAGACATGGTTGTAGGATCAATTTACCAAAAAGTTCCTTGATTCCTCGGACAAGGGTCACCTTTTTAGGTTTCCAGATAGATTCAGTGTCCATGACACTCTGTCTCTTACAGACAAAAGACAATTTAAATTGGTTTCAGCTTGTCGGAGCCTTCAGTTTCTATTATTCCCTTCAGTAGCTATGTGCATGGAAGTTTTAGGTCTCATGACTGCAGCATCGGACGCGATTCACTTTGCTCGTTTTCATATGAAACCTCTCCAGCTTTGTATGCTGAATCAATGGTGCAGGGATTATACAAGGATATCACAATTAATATCCTTAAATCCCAATGTTCGACTTTCTCTGACTTGGTGGTTAGATCACCATCGTATAGTTCTAGGGGCCTCTTTGGTTCGTCTAACAGATGCAAGTATTTTCAGGTTGGGGAGCTGTTTGGGGATCTCTGACAGCACAAGGGGTTTGGAAATCTCAAAAGGCGAGATTACCTATCAATTTTTTGGAACAATTTTCAGGGCTCTTCAGGCTTGGCCTCTGTTGAAGAGAGAACCGTTCATTTGTTTTCAGACAAACAATATCACAGCTGTGGCATATGTCAATTATCAGGGTGGGACTCACAGTCCCCTAGCTATGATAGAAGTATCTTGAATACTTTCTTGGGCGGAATTCAGTTATTGTCTAATTTTTGTGGTACATATCCCAGGTGTAGACAATTGGGAAGCGGATTATCTCAGCCGTCAGACTTTACATTCGGGGGAGTGGTCTCTCCACCCAGATGTGTTTTCTCAGATTGTTCAGATGTGGGGTCTTCCAGAAATAGATCTGATGGCTTCTCATCTAAAAAAGAAACTTCCCAGGTACCTGTCCAGGTCCAGGGATCTTCAGGCGGAAGCAGTAGATGGGTTGACATTTCCTTGGTGCTACCAACCTGCTTATATTTTCCCGCCTCTAGTTCTTCTTCCAAGAGTGATATCCAAAATCATCATGGAACAGTCATTTGTATTGCTGGTAGCTCCAGCATGGCCTCACAGGTTTTGATATGCAGGTCTTGTTCGGATGTCCAGTTGCCAACCTTGGCCTCTTCCATTTAGGTTGGATCTTCTGTCTCAAGGTCTGTTTTTTTTTCCATCAGGATTTCGAATCATTAAATTTGAAGGTATGGGAATTGAATGCCTAGTGATTAGTCATAGAGGTTTCTCTGACTCAGTGATTATTACTATGTTACAGGCTCGTAAATCTGTTTCTAGAAAGATTTATTATCGAGTTTGGAAGACTTATTTTCATGGTGTTCTTCTCATAAATTCACTTGGCATTCTTCCAGAATTCCTAGAATTTTACAGTTTCTTCAGGATGGTTTGGATAAGGTTTTTTCTGCAAGTTCCTTGAAGGGACAAATCTTTGCTCTTTCTGTCTTATTTTACAGAAAGATTGCTAAGCTTCCTGATATTCACTGTTTTTAACAGGCTTTGGTTTGTATCAGGCCTGTTATTAAATCAATCTCTCCTCCTTGGAGTCTTAATTTAGTTTTGACGGCTTTACAGGCTCCTCCATTTGAGCTATGCATTCTTTGGATATTAAACTACTTTCTTGGAAAGTGTTGTTCCTTTTGGCCATCGCTTCTGCTAGAAGAGTTTCTGAATTATCTACTCTTTATTGTGAATCTCCTTTTCTGATTTTTCATCAGGATAAAGCGGTTTTGCAGAATTCATTTAAATTCTTTCCTAAGGTTGTGATTTCTAACAACATTAATAGAGAAATTGTTGTCCCTACCTTGTGTCCTAATCCTAAGAATTCTTTGGAGAAATCCTTCCATTATTTGGATATGGTAAGAGCTTTGAAATATTATGTTGAAGCTACTAAAGATTTCAGGAAGACCTCTAGTCTATTTGTTATCTTTTCTGGTTCTAGGAAAGGTCAGAGGGCTTCTGCTTTTTCCTTGGCTTCGTGGTTTAAGCTTTAGTTTTATTCAGTTTATTTGGGGTCGAGTCAAGCCCCATCTCAGAGAATTACAGCCCATTCTACTAGATCAGTCTCCACTTCGTGGGCTTTTAAGAATGAAGCTTCAGTTGATCAGATTTGCAAAGCAGCAACCTGGTCTTCTTTGCATACATTTACTAAATTCTACCATTTTGATTTATTCGCTTCTTCGGAAGCAGTTTTTGGTAGAAAAGTTCTTCAGGCAGCTGTTTCAGTTTGATTCTTCTGCTTATAATTTCATTTTTTTCTTTTAATTTAATGAGAATTAACTTTTATTTTTTGGTTTGTGGATTATTTTTTCAGCGAGAAATGGCCGTTTTTATTTTTATCTCTCCCTCTCTAGTGACTCTTGCGTGGAGTTCCACATCTTGGGTATTGCTATACCATACGTCACTAGCTCATGGACTCTTGCCAATTACATGAAAGAAAACATAATTTATGTAAGAACTTACCTGATAAATTAATTTCTTTCATATTGGCAATAGTCAATGAGACCCACCCTTTTTTGTGGTGGTTATGATTTTTTGTATAAAGCACAATTATTTCCAAATTCCTTTGTTGATGCTTTTTACTCCTTTCATAATCACCCCACTTCTTGGCTATTCATTAAACTGAATTGTGGGTGTGGTGAGGGGTTTATTTATAGGCATTTTGAGGTTTGGGAAACTTTGCCCCTCCTGGTAGGATTGTATATCCCATACGTCACTAGCTCATGGACTCTTGCCAATATGAAAGAAATTAATTTATCAGGTAAGTTGTTACATAAATTATATTTTGTTAGTAACAGCAACTTTGTTTCTTACAGACACAGAGTTAACATCCAATAATAGTCATGAATTTGTATTGTTGCTGTCTTTAGCGCCTTACCTAGGTCAGTAACGTGATGTGTTAGTAACAACGACTTTATGTTTCATACAGACATAGAATTAACATCCGATAATAAAATCCTGAATTTGTATTGTTACTGTCTTTAGGGCCTTACCTGGGTCAGTAACGTGATTTGTTAGTAACAGCAACTTTGTTTCATACAGACACAGAATTAACATCTGATAATAGTCCTGACTTTGTATTGTTACTGTCTTTAGCTCCTTACCTAGGTCAGTAACGTGTTGTGATGTGTTTGTAATAACGACTTAATGTTTCATACAGACACAGAATTAACATCCGATAATAAAGTCCTGAATTTGTTTTGTTACTGTCTTTAGGTCCTTACCTAGGTCAGTAACGTGATGTGTTCGTAACGATGACTTTGTTTCATACAGACACAGAATTAACTGATAATAAAGTCCTGAATTTGTATTGTTACTGTCTTTCGCTCCCTACCTAGGTCAGTAACGTGATGTGTTCGTAACAACAACTTTGTTTCATACAGACACGGAATTAACATCCGATAATAAAGTCCTGAATTTGTATTGTTACTGTCTTTAGCTCCTTACCTAGGTCGGTAATGTGATGTGTTAGTAACAACGACTTTATGTTTCATACAGACTCAGAATTATAAAACAGAAAGGAATGAGAGGAACTAAACGTATATAACGTATATAAATATTAATAGCAGCAAAGTCCACATTAAAGTAATTGTTTAAATAAGTGTTTAAACAGTCCCCTTGTAAATAGGGTAAACAACCGGGTGAGACTTACTCTTTGCTCACTTCTGATGTGCTTCACCACTAGCTCTTATCAACTTAGGTAACCAATAGATTAACCATAGAGAGTACCAGCAGGGCCGGGGATAATTAGAGAGCAACGTGGCAAACGTAAGTCCCAAAGGCAGTTATAGGGAGAGTGCTGACCTCATCACTAGAGCCAAAGACACAATGTGAGGGCAAACTTCTTATGATTTATAAGGACACAGTCCACTGCCTGTTCACTCACCCGGTGTTTGAGGAGGATGCTGTGCATACCGTTTTGATTCAGCGTAGCTCCAGCGTTCAGTGAAAGTATGGATTTCTTTTACAAGATAGGACGAGTCCACGGATTTCATCCTTACTTATGGGATTACGCCTCCTGGTCAGCAGGAAGTGGCAAAGAGCACCACAGCAGAGCTGTATATATAGCTCCTCCCTTCCCTCCCACCCCAGTCATTCTCTTTGCCTGTGTTAGTGATAGGAAGAGGTAAAGTGAGCTGGTAGTTTAGATTCTTCAATCAAGAAGTTTTTTTATTTTAAAATGGTGCCAGTGAGTACTATTTTTGTCAGGGAGAAATCGTCAATCACTTATTCCTAAGAGGAGTGGGAACATCTTATTTTTCTGCCCTGATGTTGATGATCTTAGCAATCATTATCTAAGATCCTGCTGGTTTCCACAGAGCAATTGAAGGTAGTGTAAAGAAATATCTTCAGTGTGGAGAACCGTGTCATGCTACAAGCAGCATTGAGGTATGTTCAGTCATTTGTTTCTGGGGAGACTTGATACATCAGAACAGGCTGACATTATTCCATCTGGGGAGGGGTAATCAGTATGCACTATATGTACGGAAATGGTGTACTTGGAATTCCCTTTTAAATTGATTACTTATCAGTATGTTTCACTTATGTGTATTCAGTGTGGGCTGACGCTGGGAGATGCGGTTTGGTGCCTAAGGGCTTTCGTTGTTATATCACTATAGCTGGCATGAGAGAGTGCTTTTTTTTTTTTTTAATGAAGTTGCGCTTTATTATTAAAGTATATGTATAGAGGGGCACATGGCTTTAACATTTTATGTTGGGAAACAGACATGGTGTTTTACTTACCATGCGGGTCTCGGTACGGCTCGAGTTACGCCCACTGTGGGCGGGGCCTAATTTTGCACGCTTAGCCGCACAGTACTCATCCGGATCGGCAGTAAGGTCCTGGGCTCCGGTGAGGCCTAAGTTGTTTTTGTACATGAAGGAAGAGACTTAGGAGCGCTTCTTAAACAGAATCAGTGTGATCTGGGGGCAGGTAGGCGCCGCAGCAGGGCTGTGGCAAGGTGCAGGGGCCTGGAGTGATAAAACTGATAAAATTGATATATAACATTACCAAACAAGCGGTGCAATATTGTTAAGCTAATTTGGGCACATAAGGACATTTTGTATTGCCGCAGATGTTGTTTTGAATAATAACAGAATTTTTTTTGCGCTTTTATTATTTAAAGACGCAGTAAGCTTTTTAGTTAAAAGTTTTTGAATATATGTTTTGACTTCAGAGTTCAATATATCAAGTAAAGAACGACTATTATTGTTATTGTTAGTCTGTTTAACATGTCTGAACTTGAGGAAAGTACTTGTTCTATGTGTTTAGATGCCATTGTGGAACCCCCTCTTACTTTTTGTCCCTCATGTACTGAAAGGGCCTTACAATGTAAAGAGCAGATTTTCTTTAAGGAAAGTGTGTCTAAGGATGCTTCTCAGTCTGATGAGGGTATGCCGCTACTTTCTCCCCAAGCGTCACAACCTTTAACGCCCACCCAAGCGATGCCGGGTTCTTCAACCGCGTCTACTTCATTTACTCTGCAGGATATGGCTGCAGTTATGTCATCTACCCTTACAGAGGTTTTATCTAAGTTGCCAGTGTTACATGGCAAACGCAGCAGGACAGAAGTCAATTTGAATACTGCGACCTCTGATGCTTTGTTGGCTATTTCCGATGTACCCTCACAGGGATCTGAATTGGGGGTCAGGGAACTTCTGTCTGAGGGGGAACTTTCCGATTCGGGAAGTTTGTTGCCTCAGACGGACTCGGACGTCATGTCCTTTAGATTTAAGCTTGAACACCTCCGCCTGTTACTTCAGGAGGTTTTAGCGACTCTGGATGACTGTGACTCTATTGTGGTACCACCAGAGAAATTGTGTAAGATGGACAAATACTTAGAGGTGCCTGCTTACTCTGATGTTTTTCCGGTTCCTATGAGAATCTCGGAGATTATTACGCGGGAATGGGAAAGACCGGGTATCCCGTTCTCGCCTTCTAATTTTAAGAAAATGTATCCCATATCTGACACTGTTCGGGACTCTTTGCAAATAGTCCCTAAGGTGGAGGGAGCTATATCTACCCTGGCTAAGCGTACAACTATTCATATTGAGGACAGTTGTGCTTTCAAAGACCCTATGGATAAGGAATTGGAGGGTCTTCTAAAAAAGTTATTTATTCATCAGGGTTTCCTTTTACAACCGACGGCCTGCATTGTACCAGTTACCACTGCGGCGGCGGCCTTCTGGTTTGACGCCTTAGAAGAGTCTCTTAAGACTGAGACTCCTTTAGAGGAATTTTTAGATAGAATTAAGGCTCTTAAGCTGGCTAATTCTTTTATTACGGATGCCGCCTTTCAGATTGCCAAATTGGCGGCTAAGAATGCTGGATTTGCCATTTTAGCGGGTAGAGCATTATGGTTAAAATCTTGGTCTGCTGATGTGTCATCTAAGTCAAAGCTTTTGGCTATTCCTTTCAAAGGAAAAACCCTATTCAGGCCTGACTTGAAAGAAATAATTTCTGACATTACGGGAGGTAAGGGTCATCTCCTACCTCAGGATAAAACAGCTAAACTGAGGGGTAAGCAAAATAATTTTCGTTCCTTTCGGAACTTCAAAGGAGTCCCCTCTTCTTCCGCTAATCAGGAAGGGAATTTTGCTCAGGCCAAGTCCATCTGGAGACCCAACCAGGCTTGGAACAAAGGTAAACAACCAAAGAAGCCCGCTGCTGCTACCAAGACAGCATGAAGGGGCGGCCCCCGATCCGGGACCGGATCTAGTAGGGGGCAGACTTTCTCTCTTTGCCCAGGCTTGGGTAAGAGATGTTCAGGACCCCTGGACACTGGAAATCGTGTCCCAATGGTATCAACTGGAATTCAAAAATTCTTCTTTCACGATTGTCGACCTGATAAAAAGAGAGCCGTTCTTACGTTGTGTAAGAGACCTCTTTACTATGGGAGTAATTCGTCCCGTTCCATTACTGAAACAGGGACAGGGGTTTTACTCAAATCTTTTCGTGGTCCCCCAAAAAGAGGGCACATTTCGACCTATTTTAGATCTCAAAAGTCTAAAGTTTCTCAGAGTCCCATCCTTCAAGATGGAGACTATTCGAACAATACTGCCATTGATCCAGGAGGGTCAATATATGACTACCGTGGACTTAAAGGATGCATATCTTCATATTCCTATCCACAAGGATCATCACCAGTTCCTAAGGTTTGCCTTCCTGGACAAACATTTTCAGTTTGTGGCTCTTCCATTCGGGTTGGCCACAGCACCCAGGATCTTCACGAAGGTTCTAGGGTCTCTTCTGGCGGTTCTCAGGCCGCGGGGCATTGTAGTGGCGCCTTATCTGGACAATATTCTGATCCAGGCGTCATCTTACCAACTGACAAAATCTCATACAGACATGGTTCTGTCCTTTCTGAGGACTCACGGGTGGAAGCTGAATCTAGAAAAGAGTTAACTTATTCCACAGACAAGGGTTCCCTTCTTGGGAACTCTAATAGATTCTATATCCATGAAAATTTTCTTGACAGAGGTCAGAAAGTTAAAGATTCTGAATACATGCTGAGCCCTTCAGTCCAATCCTCGACCATTGCATGGAGGTGATTGGATTGATGGTGGCGGCAATGGACATCATTCCGTTTGCTCGCTTTCATCTCAGACCACTACAACTGTGCATGCTCGGGCAGTGGGATGGAGATTATGCAAATTTGTCTCCTCTGTTACATCTGGATCAGGAGACAAGGCATTCTCTTTTTTGGTGGTTGTCGCCGGATCATCTGTCCCAAGGGACGTGCTTCCGCAGGCCCTCATGGGTGATAGTGACAACAGACGCCAGTCTACTAGGATGGGGTGCAGTCTGGAATTCCCTGAAGGCTCAGGGTGTGTGGACTCGGGCGGAGTCCCTACTTCCGATCAATATTCTGGAGTTGAGAGCAATATTTAATGCGCTCCAGGCTTGGCCTCCGTTGGCTTTGGCCAAATTCATCTGATTTCAGTCGGACAACATCACGACTGGGGCTTACATCAATTAGTGAGGAACAAGGAGTTCCTTAGCGATAACAGAAGTATCAAAGATAATTCGGTGGGCGGAGGCTCACTCTTGTTATCTGTCAGCAATCTACATCCCAGGAGTAGAGAACTGGGAAGCGGATTTTTTCAGCAGACAGACGTTTCATCCAGGGGAATGGGAACTCCATCCGGAGGTCTTTGCCAACCTGATTCTAAGATGGGGCAGGCCGGAGCTGGATCTGATGGCGTATCATCAGAATGCCAAGCTCCCGAGATACGGATCCAGGTCCAGAGATCCTCAGGCCGAACTGATACATGCCTTGGCAGTGTCTTGGTCGTTCAACCTAGCTTATGTGTTTCCACCGTTTGCTCTCCTTCCCCGGGTGATTGCTCGGATCAAACAGGAGAGGGCTTCGGTGATTCTCATTGCTCCTGCGTGGCCTCGCAGGACTTGGCATGCCGATCTGGTGGACATGTCTTCTCTGCCACCTTGGAAGCTTCCATTGATGCAGGATCTTTTCATTCAGGGATCCTTCCATCATCCGAATCTAGTTTCTTCAGCTGACTGCTTGGAAATTGAACGCTTGATTTTATCTAAACGAGGGTTCTCTGATTCGGTCATTGATACCTTGTTTCAGGCACGTAAGCCTGTTACTAGAAAGATTTTCCATAAGATATGGCGTAAATATCTTTATTGGTGCAAATCCAAAGGCTACTCATGGAGTAAGATTAGGATTCCTAGGATTTTATCTTTTCTCCAAGAAGGTTTGGAGAAAGGGTTATCAGCAAGTTCCTTAAAGGGACACTCAGGTTAAATTAAATTTTCATGATTCAGATACAGCATGTAATTTTAAACAACTTTCCAATTTACTTCCATTAAAAAAAATGTGCAGAGTCTTTTATATTTACAATTTTTGAGTCACTAGATCCTACTGAGCATGTGCAAGAATTCAGACTATACGTATATGCATTTGTGATTGGCTGATTGCTATCACATGGTACAAGGGGAGTGGAAATATGCATAACTTTGAAATTTGTTATAAAAAAATCTACTACTCATTTGAAGTTCAGACTAAGTGTTATTGCATTGTCTTGTTATCTTACATTTGTTGATTATGCAAATCTAATGTGTTGACTGGTCCTTTAAAGGGGCAGATTTCTGCTTTATCTATTTTGCTACACAAATGTCTGGCAGATATTCCGGATGTTCAATCATTTTGTCAGGCTCTGACTAGAATCAGGCCTGTGTTTAGACCTATTGCTCCCCCTTGGAGTTTGAATTTAGTTCTTAAGGTTCTTCAATGGGTTCAGTTTGAACCTATGCATTCCATAGATATAACATTTTTATCTTGGAAAGTTTTATTTTTGGTTGCTATATCTTCTGCTCGCAGAGTTTCTGAGCTTTCAGCATTACAATGCGATTCTCCTTACCTTATTTTTCATTCTGATAAGGTAGTGTTACGTACCAAACCTGGTTTTCTTCCTAAGGTTGTTTCCAACAAAAATATTAATCAGGAGATTATTGTTCCTTCATTGTGTCCTAATCCTTCTTCTAAGAAGGAGCGTCTGTTACATAACTTGGACGTAGTCTGTGCCCTGAAGTTTTACTTGCAGGCGACTAAAGAATTTCGTCAATCATCTTCATTATTTGTTGTTTTTTCTGTAAAACGTAGGGGCCAGAAAGTTACGGCTACCTCTCTTTCTTTCTTTTTGGCTGACGAGTATCATCCGCTTTGCTTATGAGACTGCTGGACAGCAACGTCCTGAAAGAATTACGGCTCATTCTACTAGGGCTGTGGCTTCCTCATGGGCATTTAAAAATGGTGCTTCTGTTGAACAGATTTGCAAGGCTGCAACTTGGTCGTCTCTTCACACTTTTTCCAAATTTTCCACATTTTATACTTTTGCCTCGGCTGCTTATGGGAGAAAGATTCTTCAAGCAGTGGTGCCTTCCGTTTAGGTTCCTGTCTTGTCCCTCCCTTTCATCCGTGTCCTATAGCTTTGGTATTGTATCCCATAAGTAAGGATGAAATCCGTGGACTCGTTATATCTTGTAAAAGAAAAGGAAATTTATGCTTACCTGATAAATTTATTTCTTTTAAGATATGACGAGTCCATGGCCCACCCTGTCATTTTCTGAGACAGGTCTTTATTTTTGTTAAACTTCGGTCGAATGACTGGAGTGGGAGGGAAGGGAGGAGCTATATATACAGCTCTGCTGTTGTGCTCTTTGCTTCCTCCTGCTGACCAGGAGGCGATATCCCATAAGTAAGGATGAAATCCGTGGACTCGTCATATCGTAAAAGAAATAAATTTATCAGGTAAGCATAAATTTCCTTTTTTTTCACTCTCTTACTACCTGCTTTATATCTGTCCCTAATCGTTCTCAGCAGGAGAATGAGATAACAGGAAAACTTAAAGGGACAGTCTAGGCCAAAATAAACTTTCATGATTCAGATAGAGCATGTAATTTTAAACAATTTTCCAATTTACTTTTATCACCAATTTTGCTTTGTACTCTTGGTATTCTTAGTTGAAAGCTTAACCTAGGAGGTTTATATGCTAATTTCTTAGACCTTGAAGCCCACCTCTTTCAGATTGCATTTTAACAGTTTTTCACCACTAGAGGGTGTTAGTTCACGTATTTCATATAGATAACACTGTGCTCGTGCACAAGAAGTTATCTGGGAGCAGGCACTGATTGGCTAGACTGCAAGTCTGTCAAAAGAACTGAAAAAAGGGGCAGTTTGCAGAGGTTTAGATACAAGATAATCACAGGGGTTAAAAGTATATTATTATAACTGTGTTGGTTATGCAAAACTTGGAAATGGGTAATAAAGGGATTATCTATCTTAACAATAAAAATTCTGGTGTAGACCCTTTAAGTTCAAACATGGTGCTCCCATTACTTTATGAAAACTCAGTGGAATATAGAAAACCAATAATTTTCATGAATAAATTAAAGGAAAAGGCACATATAAAGTGTATTGCAGAGTGCTTTCAGCTACACACAAACATTTTATATTACAATACCATACTGTTTAATGTCCCTTTAATCTAAAAAAAAAATAAATAATAATTTCATTCTCTCTTGGTATCTGGAACATGTAGTGCAGTTTAAAGGGCCAATATAGTGGAACATTCATTAGAGGATTTCATTTTATCACTAGCGGCCCTGCAACTCTGTGTTTAACCCCCCCCTCATAAGGGTTAAACACATAGTTAATGTATAGGCCATGGAACTTAGAGAACTGCATGTTAGTAATAGTAATATTGTGATTGGTTTGAGCTTTACCGGTTAGTGATACTATGTGTTGTTCTCTGTTCTGCAGCCAGACCAAATCAGAGCGGGATTCCTGGTTTTGTGCCGCCTTACGTTTCACCTCCGATGCTGAACATTCCACAGGGCTCTGTGCAAACCAAACCCATGGTAAGTGTGTGACAGCGACCTATGTGCTCCCACTTGTTCATGTATAGGCTTCTTGTATAATAGATCTGTACTGTTCCTCCCCTTCCTTTCATAATGCTTTATGTAATTCTTCATTGGCGTTTAGGGCTACTCTATTTTGTTCCTCACTATCTTATATTAAAGGGACATGCAATCCAAAGTTTTTTTTATTATTTAGATAGAGCATACGATTTTAAACAACTTTGCAATTTACTTCTGTTATCAATGTTGCTTTGTTCTTATGGTATCCTTTGTTGAAAAGCATGCTTAGGTAGGATCAGGAGCTGTGAGGTAGCTGCCGATTGGTGGCTGCACATATATGCATCTTACCATTGGCTTGCTGATGTGTTTAGTTAGCTCCCAGAAGTTCACTGTTGCTCCTTCAATAAAGGATACAAAGAGAATAAAGGAAAATTGATTCTAGAATTAATTTGGAAAGTTTTATAAAATTGTATGTTTTATCTAAATCATGAAAGAAAAATGGGGGTTTCTTGCCCATTTAAGTTAAAATATGAAAACTCATTAAACAGTCACTGCCAGAGTTAGGTTTCTTTTTTAAGACATGATGAGTCCACGGATCATCTTAATTACTAATGGGATATTCACCTCCTGGTCAGCAGGAGGAGGCAAAAAGCACCACAGCAGAGCTGTTAAATAGCTCCTCCCACTCCAGTCATTCTCTTTGCCTACGATAGTGATAGGAAGAGGTAAAGTGAGGTGTTAGAAAAGATTCTTCAATCAAGAGTTTATTATTTTTAAAGTGGTGCAAGATTGTGCTGCTTTGTTCTAGGATGTAGCCGTAGTCTATATCAGTCTCTTCAGTAGAGCTTTTGGTGGTTTTAGAGCAATGGGAACTTGTGGGACATAATTCTCACTGTGCCTCCCATATAGTTAATGCTGCCCTAATCCTGATAGTCTAAACAAGATTACTCAGGCTTTATCTTTTTTCCACAGGACTATGTGAGGGATAGGACCTCTCAATCCTGCTGAGCTGCCCTGCCGTCGGGCAGATGTTAAAGGTAAGTGCTAACTTTTTATACTGGGTCTGGGAAGATGTCAGAGGAGTGGAGCACTTTATTAAAATTCAGGGGACATAGCTTAATTTCTATAAAATGGAGGACCCTATGACAGCAATTGATATGCAGGCAAGGACTTATATCTGTGTATAGATAGTTTAGGAGGTGTTTGTGGCAGGTTCAGTTGGCTTTACATCACAAAGTAGACAGTAACGTAGAAAGTTGTTTGATTCTGTCTCTGGGCTAAGATACTACCTATCAGCGGTAGCACTGTTTTCACTGCTTGAGTTCTTTGTAGAGCCTGCGTTTCTCCCGGTGGCTATTTTTAACTTTTTTGTCAATGGTGACCGCGAGATCGATAGCAGTAACGCCCACAATGGGTGAAGCTTGGTTTGCTCAGTTTTGAGAGCACTGTTTGCATTGTGCTTCCCAGTACATAAAGAGTAACGCATAAACAGTTGGAAACGATGCTGCTAACATATTGATAGCCTTCAAATGCATAGCTTTTGGGAGGTGTGCAGGGCTGAACGTTATACAGTGCTTGATGCCAAGTTTTCAGAGCGAGTTACTGATATCACGCCCACGGGGTGCGAAACTATGTTTTGGCGCCATTTTAGATGGCTCACTTCCTAATTTTGTAAATACGATATCGGAAGGATGCCTGGTAGCACAGTAATTAATGTTGTGCCTTATGTGGGACCGGACAGCGCCACTGCTGCGGTCTGAATCTGTTTTGAATGAAATTAGAACCAGTAACTTATTTTTCTTCCTTGCAACTTGTTATAATAAAGTTTGGGGATTTTATGGTTTCAAAGAGAGATGGACACCTCAGCAATGTTAGGCTGAGGTGTAGATAAGTTCTTTTTTTTATCCTTCTGTTGCTCTGAAAAATATAAAGTTTCTTTTTAATTTTTAAAGAGACTGTAATGTTTTTCATGGTTATCTTTTATTACAAGATTTTGCATGTTTATTCGTTTTATTCATCCTTTGTGACTTAGGATGGATATAGAATATAAAAAAATAAAAAAAAATAGTTTATTTTTAAGTTTTAAAGAGACAGTAAAGTTTTTCATGGTTATCTTTTATTTCAATATTTCACATGTTTTTGGTTTAATTCATCCTTTGTGACTTAGGATTGATCTAGAGCACACAAAAAAATGTTCCTTTTAAAATTTAAAGAGACAGTAACGTTTTTTATGTGTCAATTTTTATTTATTTTTTATTAGAAAATTTCCTCTTTTTTTTCCCTGAACCTACTCTTTCTAAGGCGATTTCTGTCTAGGAGCCTGTTGACAATGGTCAATCTGTGCCACAAACTTCTCCTATAGTGTCCCTCTAAATGTTATGGCCCCATGAAGTGCCCTGCGCTTCCTTTCACACTCCACCCGGAGTTGCTCTACATTTCCTGCATTATGTTTTTCCCACACGGTAGACAACATTTCTAGAGGAATTCTTTTCAATCATTTAGAATAGAAAGTTGATTGATTCCGTAATTAATATTCTGAATAGCTCTTCCCTGTTTTCCTGAAAGAGGAAGATACTTCGGGATTATCTGTGAGAGAATTTTCAAACTCAGATGGAATATTATTTTATTTGATCCTGAGGTTGTTTTTTCTTTCAGTTTTTAGCTTGAACTCCTCCATTTGTTACTTTAGGAGGTTTTAGCTACCCTGGGCGTCCCCGACATTGCCGGTGTAATCTATCCTAAGTGTGTCCCGTTAGTTATAAGGAATATGAAGGACTCTATATTTAAAAAAAAAAAAAAAAAAAGTTTCCCATAATCAGTTATGGAGGCTGGGCAATCATTCCCTAGGATGGAAGGAGTAGTTTCCAGCTTAGGTAAGATAACTACTATAACCGTTGAGGATAGTTGGGTTTTTCAAAGGTCCTATGGTCAAAAGATTAGAAGGTTGTACCCTAGGGCTTACAATAGTAACCAGATGTGTACTTTGCTACTATCTCTAGTGCAACGGAATATGGGTTTGATGCGTTTGTCTGATATGCATAAGTCAGAAGCTTCACTGGATACAATCCAGGATAGGATAAGAAGCTTTTAAATTGGATAATTCTTTTATTTCAATTTTTTTCCTTCAAGTTTTCAAACTGGGTACATAGTTTTCTCGGTTCCAGTTCACATGGCCTTGTGATTAAGGCCTTGTTCTATGGATGTACGCTCTAAATCTAAGCTTTTAGCTATTCTTTACAAGGGGAAGACCTTGTTAGGACCCGGCTTGACGAAAATAATCTCTTTTGCAATTTAAAGAATTTTTTTAAAAAAAGGGGTCCAAATTTGCCTACTGTTGAATCAAAGACAGCATGAAGGACATACCCCCAATCCGGGACCAGATCTGGTAGGGGCAGACTTTTCGTCTCGCTCAGGTTTGGGTTCGAGATGTTCAGGTTCCCTGGGCAATGGAAAATAGGTCCCAGGGATACAAGTTAGAGTTCAAATGTTTTCCTCCCAGAGGCAGGTTTCTGTTTTCAAAATTATCTGTAGACCAAACAAGAAGAGAGGTGTTCTTGCTCTGTGTAAACAACCTCTCCGACCTAGGAGTAATAGTTCCTGTTCCGATTCAGGAACGGGATCTGGGATTTTATTCCATTCTGTTTGTGGTTCCCAATCAAAGAGGGAACGTTCAGGCCTATTTTAGATCTCAAGAGTCTAAACAAGTTTCTCAGAGTATCATCTTTCAAGATGGAAACTATTCGTTCCATTCTCCTTTTGGTTTTAATGGACGCGTACTTGCATGTTCCCATTCACAGGGATCATCTCATATTGCTAAGGTTTGCCTTTCTAGACAAACACTTCCAATTCGTGGTTCTGGCTTTCGGTCTTGCCATAGCTCCCAGATTTTTCTCAAAGGATTCTGGGTCCACTGTTGGCGGTGCTTCAGTTGCTCACATACTAGTCCAGACGACATTTTTTCAACAGGCAGGATCCCACATGGAAATGTTGTTATCTTTCCCTTCGCTCTCTCGGATGGTTGGTAAATTTGGATACAGGTTCCTTTGTCCCAAGTACAAGGGTAATTTTCCTGGGAACCATATTAGGTTCTCTATCAATAAAGTTTTTTCTGACAGAAGTCAGGAAAGTCAAAGATCTTCGATACTTGTCTAGCTCTTCAGTCTTCTCCTCAGCTATCAGTAGCTCAGGACATGGATTAATCGGGCTGATGGTGGCGGCAGGACATCCATCCCGTTATTTGGTTCCATCTCAGACCTCTGCAGTTAAGCAGCTTCAGGCAATGGATTGGAGTTATACAGATTTGTCTCCTCGAATGCTTCTAGAACAGGAGACTTGGGATTCTCTTCAATCGTGGTTGACTCTGGATCTTTTTTATTGAAGAATCTGCTTTCGCAGACCACCTTGGGTGATTGTGGCAATAGACGCCAGCCTTCTTTTTCGGGGTCTGAGGCTACCTAAGGGTTCAAGGGGTTTGGACTCAGCCAGAGTCTGTTCTTCCTTTAAGCTTTCTGGAGCTGAGAGCGATCTACAGTGTTCTTTGGTCTCAGTTGTTTTCGGTCCAGTTTGTCAGTCGGACAAATAACGTCAGTGGCCTACATAAATCATCAGGAAGGAACGGGGAGTTCCTTAGTGATGACAGAGGTATCCAAACTACTTCAGTGGGCGGAGGTCCATTCTTGCTGTCTGTTGGCGATCCACTTCCCAGGGGTGGACATCTGGGAGGTCGATTTCCTGAGCAGGCAGACCTTCATCCGGGGGAGTGGGACCTCCATCCGGAAGTGTTCTCCGGCATTTTCCCCCGTTTTCTTTTTTTCCTTGGGTCACTGCTCGGCTCAAGCAGGAGAGGGCATAGATTATTCTCATATCACCCGCTTAGCCTCGTAGGGTTTGGTATGCAGATCTGATGGCCATGTCTTTTTGCCACCTTGGTGGTTTCCGTGAGGAAGGACCTTTGAATTCAAGGGCCCCTCCTTCTCACACATCTAGTTTCTCTGAAGTCTCCTTGGAGATTGGACGCTTAATTTTTTTATTTTTTTTTAAGCGAGGTTCGTTCTCTTCATTGAAGTCCATGTTTCAGGCTCGTAAGCCTGTCACTAGAAGGTTATCATAGATATTTCTATTGGTGTGAATCCATGGGCTACTCTTGGAGTAGAGTTAGGATTCCTAGACCTTTGTCTTTTCTCCAAAAGGGTTTGGAGAATGGTTTGCTTACTTGGTTACTCAAACGTCTGGCAGCTGTCCCAGATGTACAATCATTTGGTCAGGCCTTGGTCAGTATCAGGCCTGTGTTCAAACCAGTTACTCTTCTATGGAGTCTGAATTTAGAGGAACTCCGTTTGAGCCTATGCATTCCTTAGATATTGCGTTGTTATCTTGGAAAGTTTTATTTCTTGTTGCAATTTCTTCTGCTCAGAGAGTGTCAGAACTTTTGGCATTGCAGTAAGAGTTTTCTTATCTTATTTTCCATTCAGATAAGGTAGTTTTTCGTACTACATTGGGTTTTCTTACTACAATTGTTTCTGATTAGGACATTAATCAGGAGCTTGTTGTTCCTTCCTTGTGTCCTAATTCTTCTAGAAGGAAGGAATTACGCACAATTTGGACGTGGTCTGTGCATCAGATTTATCTGCAGGCGACTAAGGACTTCTCTCTCTTTTTTGGTTGAAGAGTATCCTATATGTTGCATATGAGACTGGTGGACAGCAGTTTTCAGAGAGAGTTACGACTCATTCCACAAGGGCTGTTTCTTCCTCATGGGCCTTCTAAAGGGAAGCTTCTGTGGAACAAATTTGCAAGGCTGCATCTGGTTCTCTCTTCACTCTTTTTTCAAAGTTCTTCAAATTTGTCTCGGCTGCTGCCGCCTTTGGGAGAAGGGTTCTTCAAGCAGTGGTGTCTTCTATTTAAGTTCCCTGTCTTGTCCCTCCCGTATCATCTGTGTACTCTAGCTTGGGTATTGAATCCCATTAGTAATTGAGATGATTTGTGGACTCATAGTGTCTTAAAAAAGAAAATTTATGCTTACCTGATAAATTTATTTATTTTTTGACACGATGAGTCCACGGCCCGCCCTGTTCTTTTAGACAGATTGTGGGTTATTGTAGACTTCAGACACCTCTGCACCTTGACTTTTCCTTTGTCTTCCTAACTTCAGTCGAATGACTGGAGTGGGATGGAAGGGAGGAGCTATTTAACAGTTCTGCTGTGGTGCTCTTTGCCTCCTCCTGCTGACCAGGAGGTGAATATCCCATTAGTAATTGAGATGATCCGTGGACTCATCGTGTCAAAAAAGAAATACATTTGTCAGGTAAGCATAAATTTTCTTTTTTCCCATCTACTTGTCAAACAATTTCATAAGTATTCACTCACCTTGTATCGCTAATAGAGAAAAATGCGAAGTTTATTCCGTCGCTTGATTGCAGATACAGGCATACCTTGTTTTATTGCTCTTCGCTTTATTGGATTTCACAGATATAGCTCTTTTTACAAATTGAGGGAGCCGTAATTTTCCAACATATATACACACATATAATAAATATATATTATGTGTGTGTGTGTGTATATATATATGTGTATATATATATATATATATATATATATATATATATATATATACATATACACACAAAGGTAGCCCTCAGTTTACGCCGGGGTTAGGTTCCAGAAGCAATGGTTGTAAATAGAAACCGTTGTAAATTGAAACTCGGTTTATAATGTAAGTCAATGGGAAGTGAGGGAGTTAGGTTCCAGGCCCCTCTCAAAATTGGCATAAGTAACACCTAATACATTATTTTTAAAGCTTTGAAATGACTTTAAATGCTAAACAGCATTATAAACCTAATAAAATAATCACACAGCACAGAATATATAATTAAACTAAGTTAAATTAACAAAAACATTAGCTCAACAGCATTATAAACCTAATAAAATAATCACACAACACAGACTTTACTTGCTTTTTATGCAAACAGTTCTTTCTATGCATTCCAATCTTGACTGATTTATAGACAAGATCTTCGTCCTTTGCAAGCTGCTCGATAGCTCAGGTCTGGTTAAACTGATTGATTTCAGCTTGCTTGTCTTGCATATCTTTGCTGCAACACAAGCGGACAGCTGCACCTACTGGCTATTTTAATCAATGCACTGCTTCTCAATGCTTTTTCAGTAGCAGTCACATGACTGAAAAAAAGGTTGTTATTCTGAAACGGTGCAAATTTATATATTAGAGAGAGAGAGAGATACACTTATATATACACACATAATAAATATATATATATATATATATATATATATATATATATATATATATATATATATATATATATATATATATATATATATATATAGAGAGAGAGAGAGATAAATACTTATATATACACACACCTGACCGAGAGAGTCTTGCTCGTTGGTTGTCTGGTTCACAGGAGTAGGGTAGAAAAAGAGTGGGTGGTGTAGGAGCTACCTATATGGTCTTAAGCTAAAATCCCTGTATTGTCTTTATAATCTCAGGATAAATACAAGAACATAGAAAAAACAAGGGGATGGGACAAGCGCTCCAAATTGGAGCTGACCAAGTCAAAGTAACTAAAAAAATACTGAAAAATTGTTTTGCTGTAAATGAGTTAAAAGATACTTAAGTTAGAAGTAAGATATTTAATATATATCAACAGTGTGCAAATGAATGTATAAAAAATATATAAACTATGTTAGGAATATTTCACTATATATAAATGCTGGCATCCAACCAATGATTTATCTAAAATATGGTATATTAAAAGAATAAAATATATAACATAAAAGGCAGTATCTGTTTGGTGTTTAACCTCAAAAGATCAGACTCCTGACATATATAGGCAGCGAGCAAGCACACATACATATAAACACAAATGAGTTGTATATTCAATATTGCTTTAAAAATAAGCGGCATATAGAAGAAAACCATACTTATACTGCATATGTCCGTGAACTAATGAAGATCTGCTGTGCACAGACTTAGATGTTGGTGGATCCTGAGACTGGGGAGCAAAGGAAAAACAAACCTGGTTCACTATCCGTGAGAGAAAGTTTAACTGCTGATTGTTCCGTGGGCAGTGACGTCACGTCACCTGACTGGGCTAGGTGATCCAATAGTTAACACGAAAAAACTTTGTATCTGTCTGTGTAACAAGGAGGATTCTTGTGTTGAAATTTGCTGATAATGGATCTTATTTTCTTTTCGTTCTTTTGAAGTTTTAATGTATGATAAATAAATAAGTAAACAACAATATCTGTAGACAGAATCTGTTCATGCAAGATGGGTGTTAAAGGGTGCCAGTTAGTTTTTTGTCATTTTTGTAATCCCAAGATTATGGAGGATTCTGATATGCAAAACACAGATACCCCCGATACGGAGGATGTGTCTTGTGATGAATATGATATGGCCCGGGTAATCACTGCCCATCAGTTATGTTCTGATTGCCGTTCTAGAGTACTCTCTTCTCCCGAAGCAGGGAGCTTAGAGTGTGTTGAGCCATCCGCCTCTGAGGTTTCCATGACCCGTGAAGCGAGTACCCCAGTCCATTTCCCGGCTACGCAAGCAGGTGTTCCTATGGCCCTTTACTCCTTCTCCGGAGGGTGATTTGTTTCGTCCAGACTTTACGGCACGGTTCCGCATGGCCATTTCTATTGCGCTGAATCATTTATATCTCCCAAGTGAAATATTTCTAAGATACTTTCCGTGTTCCGTTAAACAGGGCCTGTCGAGCGTGGGATCGCCGGATTCAGTTCGGCTTTCTGGGGAAGCGTTGGCCAGGGGCCCTTATCTCGGGTCCAGCTTCTCCAGTTGATCCGGGGAGGGATGATTTTGCCTTCCGTTATAGGCGTGTTCTTTTAAGACATGTTTTGGCAGTGTTGAAGGATCCCAATCCTAGCGGGCCGAGGGATCCGAGGCCTTAGAAGCTAGATGGAAAAATGCATATGACGTTTGGGGATGAGGCCAATCTCGTTAACGTAGCCGTTTTTCTTTTCTTTATGTTTTTCAGTTCCAGTTCTGAGCTTGGGTGAATGGGGCCTCAATCGGCTGGTCCCGTTGTCGTCCTCATTCACCTTGGTTGTTCACCCGATGGGTGCTGCCTTCATTTTATTTTTTGATCTGGATGGATGTTGTCACGGATACTGGGCTGCAAGGGTTAAACCCTTACCCACAACCTCACCCCTGTTGCTGCTTAGCGGTTTTGGACTCCTCAGAGCAACCGTGATTCCCCAGACCTTCTATTCCTGGTGTTTTTGTATATGGACTGTCGTCTTGGAGGAGCTGGTCACGGACCGCCACTTCCCCCTTCGGCTGGCCGTGCCCCTGGAACTACCGGTTGGCCGCATCCTCCAGGATTACCGGTGCCCTTTGACCCAGGTCGCTCCAGTGGCCCTTTGTCCCAGAGCTCCGCTCTTCTGCTGTTTGCTGCCTCTCAGGGTGGCCCAGAGATGGGATGATTGCCGGAAGGGTGCTCCCTTGGGAACCGGGGGTTCTGGTTCCCCCTATAACCCCTATTCTCCCTGGACTTCCAGGTGAACATTTTAAAACAGCATAACTCCGGTCCCCAGCCACGGATCATGCTTTTTAGACTGTAGATTCTGGGGACCGAGAGCTTTAAAATGACACCCTGGAAGTGCCGCCGCTCCCCCGGGATCACCTTGAAAACCGCCACCCCTGGGTACTGGGAATCTGTGGGACCATGGCTGCTATGGCCAGCGCCAGCCTGTCTGGAGGGGCAGGAATGGCGGGAAAACTGTGACATTGTCTCCTGTTTTTATCAAGATGAGTGTGTGTATAAAAGATGTGTGTCTGTCCCAATAAAATCAGTTCTATTTTAACCTGAATGCTAGTCTGTCGAGTCATTTAGGTGGGCTCCTGCTAGAATCACTTTCCTAGGCTACATAGCCGCTTGTTCCAGGGAGAGGAAGGATCCCCTTTGGCGGAGCTACCCAGTCGGGGTAGCCGGGGTATCTGTCACAGATGTGTTTAATTTGTTTTTTTCTTAAGCTCATGTCTGTTAGAATTTTGTTTTTATAAACGTTCTTCTCTGGAACCGATACTTGCGATTTAGGTCGCGTGGGCACTTCCTCGGAAGTTGCGCACTTGTTGAATAATAGAATTTTGTTTTTCTAGTTAATTTATCGATCCTTCGGGACAAATTTTCTTGGACCTTGGACAGTTCAAGAGTGTCATTATACCTGGGCTTCTTTTCCGCTATCAATTTCAGCAAAGGTAAATCTAATAAAAACGATTGTTTTTCCGCGTCTTCTATATGTGCTACAGAATCTCCCTCTCTTTATTTCTTGTTCAGATATTAGAAAGTTATATAGTGATTTCTCAAAATTCATCTGGAAAGATAAGAGACCAAGGATTGCACTAACTAAACTTATGCAAAGGACAGACCGTGCTGGGTTGGCGTTGCCGGATATCAGGCTTTACAACACGGCGGCGCTGATGAAGTTCGCCATGGATTGGTTGGCGGATACTGATAGGTTAGCAGTCAGTCAAGAGGAATCTTTTTACACTCGGCCTTTTGCCCTTTCTGCGCTGCTACATTGTAAGATAAGTCAGCTACCATCTAATATCAGTAAATTGATATCCTTTAAAAATGTTCTGATCGCGTGGCGGAAGTTTTGCACCTGTTTAGGTGTAGATCCCTCAGTGTCAGATTATTTACCTATTCAGGGAAACCCGAATTTTATCCCGGGTTTATATCAGAAGGTGTTCAAATCTTGGAGGGACAAGGGGCTGCGGTTTGTCAAGCAATTATTGGGGCCTGATAATCTGGTGCAGACTGCGGAGTCTTTGTTTCAAACTTATGATCTCTCCAGGTCTGATTTGTTCGCGTATTTTCAGATCCGTCATTTTATGTCTGAGCAAAACTGGGAGAATAGTATGTTAGCGGAATGGTCTGTCATCAAAATGCTGATTAAGAAATTCAGTCTGGGAAGCTCGATTTCTTTAATATACGATATTATGCTTTCTAAACAATCTGATAAGCATTTGCATAGTATAAGTACCTGGTTGGTTCCGGCTATTAACAATATTACTGTAGAGAAGATCATCCAGAGTTGTAATATGGTCCAGAAATGCAGGGTTTCGGTGTCCTGGAAGGAATCGCATTGGAAGCTACTGAATAATTTTTATTTGCATCCGCTTAAATTACAAACATTTTCTGATTCCGGATTAAATATTTGTCCCAGATGCTCAAATTCTAGGGCCGATCTATTTCATATGTTTTGGTTTTGTCCCAAAATTAACCAGTTATGGCAGAAAGTGCTTCATTGGTTTAATTCGCTATTCGGGGTAAAGGTAGTGCTTACTCTGCAAGATGTGGTTCTGCTTAGAACAGAAGTACATAGAAACTCAGCAGCGATGACCTACACATTGAATACGATTATTCTAGCATTACGTCATCTTATCTTGCAGAATTGGAAAGCTAAGAGAACTCCGAGCTTAGAGAGGTCTTGTAAAGAAATTCAAGGCCAAATTGTATTTGAGTCATATCACCTCTCGGAAGCTTCCGAGAAGAAAACTAAGGAGTTTTTTCAGGGATGGCTACCAATCATTTTGTCATATCCCCGCCAGATTCAAAAGCAGATCCTTGTTCCGGTCCGAAATACGGTCTGCTTTGCTGAATTAGTTGTAGCAGGGGTATTCCCAGTATCTTGGGTAAACGTGGTTGTATAATCTGGTAGCTGTCGGTTGCCCTGTTCGAGATGCACAGGCAGCGGTAAGGTATTATGTTGCAGGGGGGGGGGGGGAGGGAGGGCGGCGGAGGTAGGGTTTTTTTTTTTTTTTTTTTTTTTTTTTTAGAATTATATTATTTGCAGGCAGGTAACCGTTGAGAATTTTTCAGGCCGAACAAAGTTTGCAATCGGTATCTGTTAATCTTTATTAGGCTAATCCAGTATTTGTGTTGAGGTATATAGAGTTACCAGATTTGTAGCAAGGTGGAGCTGTGTCTCCAGATATGATTTACGAAATGTCGTTGTTTTTCTATTGTTTTTTTTTATTCTCTCCTTTTTCTGTATGTGATATTTTTTTTTTTTTTTTATGTATTGAATAAATGAAAAATATAATAAAAAAAAAAAAAAAGAGTGTCATTATACCAGGCAGGTACTGGTCGGATACTCTTTCTGCTGTTACCAGGGTTCATGTCACCCTTGTGGTGCTGATTAATCCTGCTGGATTCTGAATGTCACTTGACCTATTCTATGGACTCTGGGCTCGGATCCTAACGAAGTATCAGGCCTGTTGTTTAAATGCAACCCCTCCAAACGGAGAGTTATGAGTGCCAATCTAGGTTTTTTGTTCGGGCTACTCGCCTGGGATACGGATCTGTTTTTGCAGACGTCCTCATGGTTCTTCAGGTCCCCGGAGACTCAGAACCCTTATTCCAGTCTTTGGCGTTGGGAGATGTGTGTGACCTATGTGGTCTGGTGTGCCGAGTGATTAATGGTTTGCACTCAATGTTCTTCCGGACGCTGACTATTTAGCCTATTAAGCATTTTATTCCGGTGGCGGAGTTTCCTTTCTTCCCGCCTTGAGTGAATCATATGGTCTGGATGCGGTCATGTTCTTCCTCTGTTCAGAGTTGTGTTACTCTAAGAGTTGGTGTGCAGGGGTTCCCTGCCTTCTGTGGAAGATGGATCCTTCAAGGATCTCTGGCTGTTGTCTCTTCCAAAACCCTTGGTCTGACCATGGCCTTGCCGTTCGGGTGTTTTTACGTCCTCGTTTCAACTCTAGTCTGGGGCTTGTCAGTGAAGAGGCGAGGTTGGTTACGGAGGGCCACCCTTCTGGGGTCAGGTAGTTGACTATCCTCTGCTCCATTGGGGGCTTCGTGGGCGATGTCTTAAGTTTGATTCTCTGGGATGGTGAGCAGGGTACAGGGTTCTCATTCGCCTTCGGGTGTTGGTTGCTACCTTGCCTGTCTGTATAACACGTGTTAACGCTTGCCTACGAGTTTTTTTTGCGATCCATGTGCCCTGGGTACTGAATCTTAGACCGTTAAGGAGTCCACTGTGACTCTTGGGTTTGAGGCTATTGCTAGATCGCCAAGTCTTCGGACTTTAGAGGTGTGCTGCTCCTTGTAGGGGGCAGTTTAGGGTTCTTCTGGAAGTTGGATCTTTGATCGTTTCCTTTTTCGAGGACCCTAACCTAGATCCGTGTCTCTCCTTGGATGGGTGTGGACGGTTTGATCTCACACTAGATGTTTGTGGTCCTGCAGGCCTCTCTCTACGTAGGGGCTGGTGCTCTGTGAGAGATGCCTATCTGTCTATGGCTTAAGCTTTAGGTCCTTCTGACGGTTCCCTACTGGTCTTCTGGCGCATTTACGCTGTTTCTGTAGACTGCAGGTATCTTCGCCTGAGTTGGCGATATGGGGTCTCGCCTCTACGGTAGGGTGTTTTTCCATTGTTTAATTCCCTTTTCTTCTAGAGCGGGGTTGGGTTCTCTGGGTTTGGAGTTACCTTAGTATTTGGAGCGACCTGTGGGTCCTTGGTGTCTTGCCTTGTAAGGGTCTTTTCCCTTCTTGCGTTTCAGAATCCTGGCAGGGGAGTTGGGATGTAGTGACTGGTTCCTCCGTTCCTGCAGAGGGAGGCTGAGGGTTTGATCCCTAGGGGGCTCCTGCTATATGTTGGATTCTGATGTATGGATGCTGAGGGACTTCTTCCCTTGGGAAGTGCTCCTTGTTTTTAGAGAAGACAGCCGTGTAGGGGTTTCGAACCCGAGAACAATGTCTATCCTGACTCATGGTGCCATACTGTTTGTAGTAACGGTCAACGGTCTAACTAGGGGCTTTGTTCCTTCGTTGACCCTTCCTTTCTTTTCCGGAGTCTGGGACTCTTGTCTTTGGTCTTGACTAGCCTTTGGGCTGGGACCATTTTCCTAGAGGGAAGATTTGGGGTTGGTTACTTTATGCAGGGTTGACCGTTTTCTTTAGAGTCAGTTCCCTCCTTTGTGGGAAGTCTTTGGATGTCCTTCTCTTTTCCTCTGGTGTCCGGTGCTGGGAAGGGGTGCGCCTTGGAGCCCGATTTTCGGACTGTGAGCCCTGGAAAGTTTGCAGTTGAATCCAGCTATATCTATTGCACTTTGAGGGTGTAACCAGCTACAGCTAATTGCACTCTGACTAGGTGTTAGCAAGCTTTGACACGCATTTTGGTGTTTGGGTTTAGCAACGGTGAGTCAGCTTTCTGCCTGGAAGCTGGTCATTGGGAGTTCCTGTTCAGACGGTTGGTGTTCTTTATGGAGAACTCTTTACTAGCTGCTGGGATAGTTATTTCTGCTGTCTCTGCTGTCTAACTTGGAGGTCTAGATTTAATATGAGGCAACGGGGAACTGCATGGTTTTCCTGTAGTACCTTAGGGTATGGTACAGGGTCAGGGATCTGAGGATGAGGGAAGTTGGGGAGATATTTAAGTCTTTGGCTGGGGTGTCTTTGCCTCCTCCTGGTAACCAGGTTCTGTATTTCCCAAAAGTAATGAATGCCGCTGTGGACTCTTCCCTTCGGAAGAAAATTAAATTATCAGGTAAGCATAATTTATGGGTTGTTTTTTTTTTAGACATAATGCTATTGCCCACTTTATAGACTACAGTATAGTGTAAATATAATTTTAATACGCACTGGGAAACAAAAAAAATTGTGTGACTCGCTTTATTGCTATATTTGCTTTATTGCTGTGGTCTGGAACCAAACCTGCAATATCTACGAGGTACGCCTATTCTTTGTTATTACTGTGCTTGTTTACTTGAATGCCATTACTGTACAATGTTTCTTAACCTGGGGGTCTGGAACCACTGGGGGTCACTTAAAAAAAGGTTGGGGTCCCCATAACATAAAATTTGATAATGTACTGTGCACAGGGAAACATAAGAGCGAGAGGGTTTCCTTGTACAAACTTAGGCTAAATTGCAATTACTAACTAAATAACATCAGTGAAGAAATTAGGCATAATGGAATAGGAGATTGCTGTTGACTTCCACGTCTTCAAATAAACGTTTTGTGTGGCTAAATGTCTTCAACTCTTCACATAAACTTGTTCATTAATTTTTTTGTATTAAAGGGACAGAATTATTATTGTTTTAAAAGATAGATAATCCCTTTATTACCCATTCCCCAGTTTTGCATAACCAACACAGTTATATTAATATACTGTTTACCTCTGTGATTACCTTGTATCTAGGAACCTTTTTCCAGCCCCCTGATCACATTACTGTGACTGTTTATTATCTATTGTCTTAAATTTATCATTGTTTTGTACTAAATCTTAAATAACCCCCTGTGCCTGAACACAGTGTTATCTATATGGCCCAGGTGTACTTTCTGTCTCTTTGTGTTGAAAGGAGATTTAAAAAGCATGTGATAAGAGGCAGCCCTCAAAGGCTTAGAAATTAGCATATGAGCCTACCTATGTTTAGTTTAAACTAAGAATACCAAGAGAAAAAAGCAAATTTGATGATAAAAGTAAATTGGAAAGTTGATTAAAATTACAAGTCCTATCTGAATAATGAAAGTTTAATTTATACTAGACTGTCCCTTTAAAGGGACAATCTACCATAGAATTGTTATTGTTTTAAAAGATAGATAATCCCTTTTTCTTCTGTTATGTGTGATCAGTCCACGGGTCATCATTACTTCTGGGATATAACTCCTCCCCAACAGGAAATGCAAGAGGATTCACCCAGCAGAGCTGCATATAGCTCCTCCCCTCTACGTCAGTCCCAGTCATTCTCTTGCACCCAACGACTAGATAGGATGTGTGAGAGGACTATGGTGATTATACTTAGTTTTTATGACTTCAATCAAAAGTTTGTTATTTTAAAATAGCACCGGAGCGTGTTATTACTTCTCTGGCAGAGTTTGAGGAAGAATCTGACAGAGATTTTTTACTATGATTTTAACCGGAGTCGTTAAGATCATATTGCTGTTCTCGACCATCTGAGGGAGGTAAAGGCTTCAGATCAGGGGACAGCGGGCAGATGAATCTGCATTGAGGTATGTGGCAGTTTTTATTTTCTGAATGGAATTGATGAGAAAAGCCTGCCATACCGTTAAAATGACATGTATGTATACACTTCAGTATTCTGGGGATGGTATTTCACCGGAACTACTGTGTTAAAGGTCACTAATCCTTTTTATAACTATTCTCATGTTAAACGTTTTTGCTGGAATGTAGAATCGTTTACATTGCTGAGGTACTGTGTGAATAATTATTTGGGCATTATTTTCCACTTGGCAGTTTTTTTGTTTTAATTGTGACAGTTTCGTTTCTCTTCACTGCTGTGTGGGAGAGGGAGGGGCCGTTTTTGGCGCTCTTTGCTACGCATCAAAAAATTCCAGTCAGCTACTTTTATTTCCTGCATGATCCGGTTCATCTCTGACAGATCTCAGGGGTCTTCAAACTTCTTTGAAGGGAGGTAAATTCTCTCAGCAGAGCTGTGAGAATTCTTATAGTGACTGTGTATAAAAAACGTTGTTTTGTTTTCTTATGTACAAATTTAATTAGTGTTGTTTTTTACTAATGGGAACAAACCTTTGCTAAAAGTTGTGTGGTTTTAAAGTTTGATGCAATAACTGTTTTTCAGTTCATTATTTCAACTGTCATTTAATCGTTAGTACCTTTTTGAGGCACAGTGCGTTTTTTTGCTAAAAAAGATTATAACCAAGTTGTAAGTTTTTTTGCTAGTGTGTTAAACATGTCTGACTCAGAGGAAGATATCTGTGTCATTTGTTCCAATGCCAAGGTGGAGCCCAATAGAAATTTATGTACTAACTGTATTGATGCTACTTTAAATAAAAGTCAATCTGTACAATGTGAACAAATTTCACCAAACAGCGAGGGGAGAGTTATGCCGACTAACTCGCCTCACGCGACAGTACCTGCATCTCCCGCCCGGGAGGTGCGTGATATTTTGGCGCCTAGTACATCTGGGCGGCCATTACAGATAACATTACAAGATATGGCTACTGTTATGACTGAAGTTTTGTCTAAATTACCTGAACTAAGAGGCAAGCGTGATCACTCTGGGGTGAGAACAGAGTGCGCTGACAATGCTAGGGCCATGTCTGATACTGCGTCACAGCTCGCAGAGCATGAGGACGGAGAGCTTCATTCTGTGGGTGACGGTTCTGATCCAAACAGACTGGACTCAGATATTTCAAATTTTAAATTTAAATTGGAGAACCTCCGTGTACTACTAGGGGAGGTCTTAGCAGCTCTCAACGATTGTAACACTGTTGCAATACCAGAGAAACTGTGTAGGTTGGATAAATACTTTGCGGTACCGGCGAGTACTGACGTTTTTCCTATACCTAAGAGACTAACTGAAATTGTTACTAAGGAGTGGGATAGACCCGGTGTGCCGTTCTCACCCCCTCCAATATTTAGAAAGATGTTTCCAATAGACGCCACCACTCGGGACTTATGGCAAACGGTCCCCAAGGTGGAGGGAGCAGTTTCTACTTTAGCTAAGCGTACCACTATCCCGGTGGAGGATAGCTGTGCTTTCTCAGATCCAATGGATAAAAAATTAGAGGGTTACCTTAAGAAAATGTTTGTTCAACAAGGTTTTATATTACAACCCCTTGCATGTATCGCGCCGATTACGGCTGCGGCAGCATTTTGGATTGAGTCGCTTGAAGAGAACCTTAGTTCCTCTACGCTAGACGACATTACGGACAGGCTTAGAGTCCTTAAACTAGCTAATTCTTTCATTTCGGAGGCCGTAGTACATTTAACCAAACTTACGGCTAAGAACTCAGGATTCGCCATACAGGCACGCAGGGCACTGTGGCTAAAATCCTGGTCAGCTGATGTTACTTCTAAGTCCAAATTACTTAATATACCTTTCAAGGGGCAGTCCTTATTCGGGCCCGGTTTGAAAGAAATTATCGCTGACATTACGGGAGGTAAGGGCCACGCCCTACCTCAAGACAAGGCCAAAGCTAAGGCTAGACAGTCTAATTTTCGTCCCTTTCGGAATTTCAAAACAGGAACAGCATCAACCTCCACTGCACCAAAACAGGAAGGAGCTGTTGCTCGTTACAGACAAGGCTGGAAGCCTAACCAGTCCTGGAACAAAAGCAAGCAGGCCAGGAAACCTGCTGCCGCCCCAAAGACAGCATGAACCGAGAGCCCCCGATCCGGGACCGGATCTAGTAGGGGGCAGACTCTCTCTCTTCGCCCAGGCCTGGGCAAGAGATGTTCAGGATCCCTGGGCACTAGAGATCATATCTCAGGGATACCTTCTAGACTTCAAATTATCTCCCCCAAGAGGGAGATTTCATCTGTCAAGGTTGTCAACAAACCAGATAAAGAAAGAAGCGTTTCTACGCTGCGTACAAGATCTGTTAACAATGGGAGTGATCCATCCGGTTCCGTGGTCGGAACAAGGACAAGGGTTCTACTCAAACCTGTTTGTGGTTCCCAAAAAAGAGGGAACTTTCAGACCAATCTTAGATTTAAAGACTCTAAACAAATTCCTAAGAGTTCCATCGTTCAAAATGGAAACTATTCGGACAATCTTACCCATGATCCAAGAGGGTCAGTACATGACCACAGTGGATTTAAAGGATGCTTACCTTCACATACCGATCCACAAAGATCATCACCGGTATCTAAGGTTTGCCTTCTTAGACAGGCACTACCAGTTTGTAGCTCTTCCATTCGGATTGGCTACGGCTCCAAGAATCTTCACAAAGGTTCTGGGTGCCCTTCTAGCGGTACTAAGACCGCGAGGGATTTCGGTAGCTCCGTACCTAGACGACATTCTAATACAAGCTTCAAGCTTTCAAACTGCCAAGTCTCATACAGAGTTAGTTCTGGCATTTCTAAAGTCGCATGGATGGAAAGTGAACGAAAAGAAGAGTTCTCTCTTTCCTCTCACAAGAGTTCCATTCTTGGGGACTCTTATAGATTCTGTAGAAATGAAGATTTACCTGACAGAAGACAGGTTAACAAAACTTCAAAATGCATGCCGCGTCCTTCATTCCATTCAACACCCGTCAGTAGCTCAATGCATGGAGGTGATCGGCTTAATGGTAGCGGCAATGGACATAGTACCTTTTGCACGCCTACACCTCAGACCGCTGCAATTATGCATGCTAAGTCAGTGGAATGGGGATTACTCAGATTTGTCCCCTACTCTGAATCTGAATCAAGAGACCAGAAATTCTCTTCTATGGTGGCTTCATCGGCCACACCTGTCCAGGGGGATGCCATTCAGCAGGCCAGACTGGACAATTGTAACAACAGACGCCAGCCTACTAGGTTGGGGCGCTGTCTGGAATTCTCTGAAGGCTCAGGGACTATGGAATCAGGAGGAGAGTCTCCTTCCAATAAACATTCTGGAATTGAGAGCAGTTCTCAATGCCCTTCTGGCTTGGCCCCAGTTAATAACTCGGGGGTTCATCAGGTTTCAGTCGGACAACATCACGACTGTAGCTTACATCAACCATCAGGGAGGGACAAGAAGCTCCCTAGCAATGATGGAAGTATCAAAGATAATTCGCTGGGCAGAGTCTCACTCTTGCCACCTGTCAGCAATCCACATCCCGGGAGTGGAGAACTGGGAGGCGGATTTCTTGAGTCGCCAGACTCTTCATCCGGGGGAGTGGGAACTTCATCCGGAGGTCTTTGCCCAAATACTTCGACGTTGGGGCACACCAGAGATAGATCTCATGGCGTCTCGCCAGAACGCCAAACTTCCTCGCTACGGGTCCAGATCCAGGGATCCGGGAGCAGTTCTGATAGATGCTTTGACAGCACCTTGGAACTTCAGGATGGCTTATGTGTTTCCACCCTTCCCGCTGCTTCCTCGATTGATTGCCAAAATCAAACAGGAGAGAGCATCAGTAATTCTAATAGCACCTGCTTGGCCACGCAGGACTTGGTATGCAGATCTAGTGGACATGTCATCCTGTCCGCCTTGGTCTCTACCTCTAAGACAGGACCTTCTGATACAGGGTCCATTCAAACATCAAAATCTAACTTCTCTGAAGCTGACTGCTTGGAAATTGAACGCTTGATTTTATCAAAACGTGGTTTTTCTGAGTCGGTTATTGATACCCTGATTCAGGCTAGGAAGCCTGTTACCAGAAGGATTTACCATAAAATATGGCGGAAATACCTATACTGGTGCGAATCCAAAGGTTACTCCTGGAGTAAGGTTAGGATCGCTAGGATATTGTCCTTTCTACAAGAAGGTTTAGAAAAAGGTTTATCAGCTAGTTCATTAAAGGGACAGATTTCAGCTCTGTCTATCTTGTTACACAGACGTCTGTCAGAAAATCCAGACGTCCAGTCCTTTTGTCAGGCTTTAGCTAGGATCAAGCCTGTGTTTAAGGCTGTTGCTCCACCATGGAGTTTAAACTTAGTTCTTAACGTTTTACAGGGTGTTCCGTTTGAACCCCTTCATTCCATTGATATAAAAATGTTATCTTGGAAAGTTCTGTTTTTAATGGCTATTTCCTCGGCTCGAAGAGTCTCTGAGTTATCAGCCTTACATTGTGATTCCCCTTATCTGATTTTTCACTCAGACAAGGTAGTTCTGCGTACTAAACCTGGGTTCTTACCTAAGGTAGTCACTAACAGGAACATCAATCAAGAGATTGTTGTCCCATCCTTGTGTCCAAATCCTTCTTCAAAGAAGGAACGTCTTTTACACAATCTGGATGTAGTTCGTGCCCTCAAGTTCTACTTGCAGGCAACTAAAGATTTTCGCCAAACTTCTTCCTTGTTTGTCGTTTACTCTGGACAGAGGAGAGGTCAAAAAGCTTCTGCTACCTCTCTCTCTTTTTGGCTTCGTAGCATAATACGTTTAGCCTATGAGACTGCTGGACAGCAGCCTCCTGAAAGAATTACAGCTCACTCCACTAGAGCTGTGGCTTCCACTTGGGCCTTTAAGAATGAGGCCTCTGTTGAACAGATTTGCAAGGCTGCAACTTGGTCTTCGCTTCATACTTTTTCCAAATTTTACAAATTTGACACTTTTGCTTCTTCGGAGGCTATTTTTGGGAGAAAGGTTCTTCAGGCAGTGGTTCCTTCTGTATAATGAGCCTGCCTATCCCTCCCGTCATCCGTGTACTTTTGCTTTGGTATTGGTATCCCAGAAGTAATGATGACCCGTGGACTGATCACACATAACAGAAGAAAACATAATTTATGCTTACCTGATAAATTCCTTTCTTCTGTTGTGTGATCAGTCCACGGCCCGCCCTGTTTTAAGGCAGGTAAATATCTTTTAAATTATACTCCAGTCACCACTTCACCCTTGGTTACTCCTTTCTCGTTGATTCTTGGTCGAATGACTGGGACTGACGTAGAGGGGAGGAGCTATATGCAGCTCTGCTGGGTGAATCCTCTTGCATTTCCTGTTGGGGAGGAGTTATATCCCAGAAGTAATGATGACCCGTGGACTGATCACACAACAGAAGAAAGGAATTTATCAGGTAAGCATAAATTATGTTATTACCCATTTCCCAGTTTTGCATAACCAACACAGTTATATTAATATACTGTTTACCTCTGTGATTACCTTGTATCTAGGAACCTTCTTCCAGCCCCCTGATCACATGACTGTGACTGTTAAGTATCTGTTGTCTTAAATTTAGCATTGTTTTGTGCTAAATCTTAAATAACCCCCTGTGCCTGAACACAGTGTTATCTATATGGCCCACGTGTACTTTCTGTCTCTTTGTGTTGAAAAGAGATTTATAAAGCCTGTGATAAGAGGCAGCCCTCAAAGGCTTAGAAATTAGCATATGAGCCTACCTATGTTTAGTTTAAACTAAGAATACCAAGAGAAAAAAGCAAATTTGATGATAAAAGTAAATTGGAAAGTTGATTAAAATTACAAGTCCTATCTGAATAATGAAAGTTTATTTTATACTTTTAATTTATGGGACACCCAGGTTGAGTTTGTGTGTTTTGTGTCTGTGCATAAGTATGCATTTGTGTGTCTGTGATTGAGGGAGTATGTGTATGTCTGTGTGTGTGTGTGTATATATATATATGAGTGAGTGTGATTGAGGGGGTGTGTGTATGCCTGTGTGTGTATATGAGTAAGGGTTTGTGTATGTCTGTATGTGTGAGTATGATTGAGGGTGTGTGTCTGTGTGTGTGTGTACATGTGATTAAGGGTGTGTGTGTACATGTGATTGAGGGTGTATGTGTGTTTATAAGTGAGTGTGATTGAGGGTGTGTGTGTGTGATCGAGGGTGTGTGTATATGTGTGTGTGTGTAAGTGAGTGTGATCGAGGCTATGTGTGTGTACATGTGATTAAGGATGTGTATATGTCTGTTGGTGTACAAGAGCGAGTGTGATTGAGGGTGTATGTGTGTGTATAGGTGAGTGTGATTGAGGGGGAGTGTGTGAGTGAGGGTGTGTGTATAAGTGAGTGTGATCGAGGCTATGAGGCCTATTTATCAAATGTCTGTCGGACCTGATCCGACAGTGTGGATCAGGTCCGCAAGACCTCGCTGAATGAGGAGAGCAATACGCTCTCTGTATTCAGCATTGCACCAGCAGCTCACAAGAGCTGCTGGTGCAACGCCACCCTCTGCAGACTCGCGGCCAATGGGCCGCCAGCAGTGAGGTGTCAATCAACTTGATCGGGTTGAATTGTGGCGATTCCTGTCTGCCTGCTCAGAGCAGACGGACAGGGTTATGGAGCAGCAGTCTTTAGACCGCTGCTTCATAACTGCTGTTTCTGGCGAGTCTGAAGACTCGCCAGAAATACGGGCCCACAAGCTCCATACGGAGCTTGATAAATGGGCCTCACAGTGTGTGTACATGTGATTAAGGGTGTGTGTATGTCTGTTTGTGTACAAGAGCGAGTGTGATTGAGGGTGTATGTGTGTGTATAAGTGAGTGTGATTGAGGGTGTGTGTATGTCTGTCTGTGTGTGCATGAGTGAGTATGATTGAGGGTGTGTGTATGTCTGTGTGTGTGCATGAGTGAGTGTGATTGAGGGTGTGTGTATGTCTGTGTGTGTGTGTGCATGAGTGAGTATGATTGAGGGTGTGTGTATGTCGGTGTGTGGACATGAGTGAGTGTGATTGAGGCTGTGTGTGTGTACATGTGATTGAGTGTGTGTATAAGTGAGTGGTTTTGAGGGGGTGTGTGTGTCTCTGTGTGTGCATGAGTGAGTGTGATTGAGGGGATGTGTATGAATTAGTGTGTGCATGAGTGAGTGTGATTGAGGATGTGTGTATGAATTAGTGTGTGCATGAGTGAGTGTGATTGAGGGTGTGTGTATGAATGAGTGTGTGCATGAGTGTGATTGAGGGTGTGTGTATGAATGAGTGTGTGCATGAGTGAGTGTGATTGAGGGTGTGTGTATGAATGAGTGTGTTTGTGTACGAGTAACTTTTTTCTGTATTTTGCTTAATATGAAGTGGGCACATAGCTAATTTAATACTTGCTAATGTGTGCAAACATTTTAGTAAATTGGCCAATAAATGCAAAGCCTGTTTTTTTTTTTGCGCTCACTGTTGAAAAGAATTATAGGGACGATTGCAGAGTACAAATAGCACATGGGTGTTGCTCATCTCTGCACGCTTGGGAGGCGGTGCATGGAGTTAGACAATGAGTCATTAGGGATTAGGAACGACAGTAGAATTGATTTATATTCGCTAATAATCCCCTCATTGATGTGTTATATTTATGTATAAATAAATTGTACAACCGTCGGACAAGGGGTTTGTATATTATTATTAACGGAGGTGTCAAAAAGGGGGGCGTTAGAAAAAAAAATAAAAAAAATTAAGAATCTCTGATCTAGTAAATCTATGAACCTGCCTTAAAGGGACAGTCTACACCGGAATTTGTATTGTTTTAAAAGATAGATAATCCCTTTATTACCCATTCCCCAGTTTTGCATAACCAACACAGTTATATTAATATTATTTTAACCTCTGTGATTATCTTGTATCTAAGCCTCTGCAAACTGCCCCTTTATTTCAGTTCTTTTGACAGACTTGCAGTTTAGCCAATCAGTGCCTGCTCCCAGATAACTTCACGTGCACGAGCACAGTGTTATCTATATGAAATACGTGAACTAACACCCTCTAGTGGTGAAAAACTGTTAAAATGCATTCTGAAAAGAGGTGGCCTTCAAGGTCTAAGAAATTAGCATACGAACCAAATAGGTTAAGCTTTCAACTAAGAATACAAGAGAACAAAGCAAAATTGGTGATAAAAGTAAATTGGAAAATTGTTTAAAATTACATGCTCTATCTGAATCATGAAAGTTTATATTGGCCTAGACTGTCCCTTTAAAAAAGAGAAAATAAAAAGTGCATTTTCATGGATTGATTTTACTCTTTTTGACTAAAAGTCTCCATCAGCAGCTCTATTACATGTGCAAACTTCAAAACCTGCCTTTTTCCCATTTTCTATAGTTTCTGTGTCAGCAAGTGGGCTAAGCGGTGGCGTCTGAAGTTTTCTTTTGGGTCTTATTGTAGTCCCTTCACAGCATCCCTTATTTATTTATTTTCTCTTATGAAATTAAAGCCAGCGAGTTTGTTTCATAATACACAATGCCCTGAAAGTACTGGTAGGAAAAATATATTTGTTAAACTAGAAGTAAATGTATACAGTTCTGATTTGTATGTGCTGCGGCAAAATGTTGCTGCCAATACCGGGTGTTGCCTGTCATATTTTTCTTTACTTTGCGAGATTGTCCATTGCAGAGAACTTCATTACTTTCTATGAAAGGCAGCTAGCCATTCACTTTAACCTCCAGGTTTGCCTGTAAAGGTTGTCCATACAAGGGTTGGCGTGATAATTCTTTCAATGCCTACAAATGTTAGAGAATTAGGCTCTTGGTATTGAATCTAAAAATATTATCATTTATTTGTATAGCAACGCAAAATTCCGTAGCGCTGGGTACAGAGAGAGAGGGGTATACAATGACCAACAAGACTAAACAGGGGGTACATGTTATTTTGCAGTATTTTTATTTATTTGTATAGCGGCACAAAATTCTGTAGCACTGGTTACAGAGAGAGGTATACAGTGACAAACATAACTAAACGGGTTACACGATACATTGCAGTATTATTATTTATTTGTATAGCGGCACAAAATTCTGTAGCACTGGTTACAGAGAGAGGTATACAGTGACAAACATAACTAAACGGGTTACACGATACATTGCAGTATTATTTATTTGTATAGCGGCACAAAATTCTGTAGCACTGGTTAGAGAGAGTGGTATACAGTGACAAACATAACTAAACAGGTTACACGATACATTGCAGTATTATTATTATTTATTTGTATAGCAATGCAAAATTCCGTAGCGCTGGGTACAGAGAGAGGGGTATACAATGACAAAGATTTGTGATACAATACAAAAACGCAACAGACTAAACACAGCTAGTACAGGAGGTGGAGGGCCCTGCTCTGAAGAGCTTACACAGTGAGATGCACAGATATAAGGTTTGGAGTAGCTTGTCACATGGATTATAGTTGAAGCAGTTAGTGAAGGCAGTTCAAGATTTATTATGGGTAGAATAAAAAACAGAGGAGAGATGCCTCTCTGAATAGGTGGGTCTTCAAAGAGCATCTGAAGCTACTCAAGGTTTGAGACAGTCTTATGGAGCGAGGTAGAGATTTCCAGAGGACAGGAGCAGCACGTGAGAAGTCTTGGAGGTGGGAGTGGGATGTAGAGATAATGAGAGTGGAGAGACGTAGGTCAGAGGTTGATCGAAGAGGACGGCTCGGGAAGTATTTGGAGATAAGAGAGGAAATATAGTTGGGAGTGAGGCTGTTGAGTGCTTTGTAAGTTAGGGTTAATACTTAAAATTGTATTCTGGAGTGAATGAGGAGCCTCTGTAGAGATGAGCAGAGCAGCTGATGTAGATCAGTGACTTAGGTGGGTGAGTCAAGCCGAAGCATTCATAATAGATTGGAGGGGGGATGCAGATTTTGGAAAGGCCATTTAAGAATAGGTTGCAGTAGTCAATGTGTGACAAAATGAGGGAATGAATTAGTATGTTTGTAGTTTTTTTGAGTAGGGAAAGGTCCCGTACTGGAAATGTTGCGTAGGTGTATGGCAGGATTTGGTTAGAGTTTGAATTGTGGAGGGAATGTGAGTTCAGAGTCAAGTGTGACACCAAGACAGCAGACCAAGAGTGAGGAGTTGAGAACAGAGTCTCCAACTGTTAGAGAAATGTCTGGTGTTGGATGTCTCAGAGAGGGAGGAATAAGAAGCAGCTCAGTTTTAGACGGATTTAGTTAGAGGTAGTGCGAAGACATCCAAGAGGAAATTGCATATAAGTTGTACTGGCTAAATGTAGCCACCAATCAGCAAGAGCTACCCAGGTGCTGAACTACAAATGGGCCGCCTCCCTAAACTTACATTCCTGCTTTTTAAATAAAGATTCCAAGACAACAAAGAAAAATTGAAAATAGAAATAAACTAGAAAGTTGCTTAAAATTGCTGAGTCATGAACAAAAAAAATAGTTTCATATCCTTTTAATACGTAGTGTCCCTTTGCTTTAGCTGATAGCAGATTGTTATGTTAGTAAGAGCAGTTTTTGTTGAGTGTTTAGGGCGGAAACTAGACTGTAGGGGGTCAAGTAAGGATTTAGGCGATTATAGTATTCCAATAATTTGGAGACCAAGGGAAGTAAGGAGATGGGCCGATAGTTAGAAGGGGTAGAGGGGGTAGGATTGTTTTGATTGACGCTTGTGTGAATAAATCAGGAAATGTTCCAGCGGTGAGAGATTGGTTAAAGAGATGAGTTAGGACAGGGGTTAAAGAATCAGAGAGAGATGGAAGAAGTTGTGAAGGAATATGGTCAAGTGGACAGGTTGTGAGATGAGCAGAAGATAGGAGTATCTCGTTTAGTAGAGATTAATATGTTGGCTATTTTGTAGACCCAGCACATGTCCAGCCAAAGTGGTGCCTCAGGAAAGGGTCCATATCCATACAACCTCTCTGAATCTGCAGTCAACACAAATCCCACTGGTGGTAAAACTGCGTCAGAGCAAAACAACTACAGTAACATTCCTAATGAAGGAAAACACACTCCCCTTTATGAAAGATCATCTCCAATTAACCCGGCGCAAAGCGGGAGCCCAAACCATGTGGATTCCACTTACTTCCCAGCATCCTCGCCTTCTTCCTGCTCAGACAATGATGATAGCAATGGAGGAACGGCCAAGTAAGTTTTGTTTCTCTACAATATAGACAATGTTGTTTGATTGTACGCAGTAACATGATTAACCCCATCCTGCCCTTAGGACGTTCTATGCCGTCCTAACCGCACTGATCTCTATCGCCCTAAGGACGGCATAGAACCTCTTAGCATTTTGGCTGTACTAAAGCCAAAGGCGCTTCCCGAATTGGATCGCTGGCTGGAGGGCGTGCCTAGTGTTATAGGCACTCTCCCAGAAACGATCCCATCATTGAAATCATGATTTGAATTTTCTTTGAAAAATATCAGTAGCTTTGCATTTGAAAGCAAGTACAGTTCTGCGTGTTTTAATTTATATTAACAAATTAACAGCAAAAGAATGGACAGAACATATTGCTGTGTTCTCAAATGTTTCTGTTAATTCTTTCAGTCACGTCAGTGGGAACAAACCTGGTTGGGATAAAAAAAGAAAACCCGGCAAAGCAAACAAGAGAGAGGCTGGAGACCAAAGCAAGGTAGTTGTTTAGCGTGTATTGTACTTCTGGTATTGAGTGCAGCTCTCATCTTTTACTTATATATGGTAAACTAGGTAATTACATATATTAAATATCCAGGTATGAGTAGCCTATAATCTAGCACGGTTGTCTTGGTATCCTTTGTTAAAGAGTAATTCTAGGTGAGCTCAAGAGCGTGCACGCTCCCTTTTTGTTGTGTTGATCTGGAGTTTGTATTGATCTTGGAAGTGGCTGATTTTGGGTATATTTGAGTTTTGCGTTCTGACCTGACTGACCAGGGTACATGGGCAAACATTAAAGTGAAAGTAAATCCTAGCTTTGTACAATTGAAACCAATAAAGGATTTACCGCACGGCTATTGGCTAAGAGGTGAAAACGTCACAGTTAGTTTAAATGAGGATGAGTAGAGCGCTGGAACTGTAAATATTCCAAACTCCTCACTTAATGAAAAGGTCCTTCAGTCTTTTCGGTTCTTTAAGTTACTATCAATTGGAATAGAGTGAGGGCGCTAGCTATAGCTGAAGGAATAATAGAAAAAGGTTGTGTTTTAAGTGTGTTTTTTTAAAAAAGAATAAAGGATGTATTTAAATTTTTGGATTTTTTAGTGAAGTATATCTGGATGTTTTATCAAAAATTATTCATAAATTATGTAAAGTGCAAAGTTCTTTAAAAATATAGTATGTGAATCCTCTTATTTAACAGAATTAAAATACATTTGTGTCGAAAATAAATGTCCTATATAGTGCATTAAGTTAATTCAAGTGGCAGAATACATATATTGATTTAAGTTATATAATAACTGTTTATATCGTTGGTGCCCTGTGAGAAAAAGATTTTTTCAAATAAAAACAATATTTATGAATAGATTATGTAATCCAATTGGTGTTTCTAAAATGCTGAGATATATATAAAAGGCCCACTCTAATATAAATGTAAAGTAAATACAATTTATTAAAAAGTTACGATTCCAATGTTTAAATAAATGACCTCATCAGCTGTGGGGCGTCTCCCAAAAATCTTAAAAAACAGTAATATATTGAACTCAATGGACACAATTATTATATGCTTTTATAAGCACGCTAGAATGTCACACAGCGGTCCTACTGTTAAATGTCCATAGACCGTAATGCAGAAGTTGTCAAATTTTCAGTCGATACTTTGTAAAATAACTGCCCTTAGTGCTATGCACGCAGTTATATTGTAGCTTATCAATACTTTGTATTTCCCAGATAAAATTAGTTCATGTAGTGCACCATCGGTTAGAGTTACCTTAATAGCTTTTTTTAATAGCAGCTCCTTAGACAGTATACAGTTTATCTTGTACCTTGTTTGCTTTTTGTAAGCACGGCTCCTCTTACAGCTTGGCTGGTGATGTTCTCAGCTATGCCGCGTGAATTTGGCGTCTGACGTCACACTCCCCAGTGGGAGGACGCGGTACAGTAGTTCTTCTTATCAGTTTTCTCCGGTAGTCTTATTGCTCAGATATCAGTTAGATGAACTGCCCTTTTAATGTAGTATCCAGAGGTTCAGATAACCAGTAAAAAAGTACAGATAAAAATAACTCGGGTTATATATGCACAATCTGGTCCTTAGATTTGCAACATAAAAGTTCTTAAAATATATATGCAGACAAGTCACACAGCTCGACGCGTTTCGCTCTAAACAGAGCTTTATCAAGATGCTTGTGACTTGTAATTTACTCCTTTTTAAATGTCCCGCTTGAACCTAATTGGTCAATTCTGATTACTTTTAAAGGTGGAATTTTTAAGATAACTCATACCGGTGCTTTTATTATCTTCTACTTCTTGTACAGTAGTTCTTCTTATCAGTTTTCTCCGGTAGTCTTATTGCTCAGATATCAGTTAGATGAACTGCCCTTTTAATGTAGTATCCAGAGGTTCAGATAACCAGTAAAAAAGTACAGATAAAAATAACTCGGGTTATATATGCACAATCTGGTCCTTAGATTTGCAACATAAAAGTTCTTAAAATATATATGCAGACAAGTCACACAGCTCGACGCGTTTCGCTCTAAACAGAGCTTTATCAAGATGCTTGTGACTTGTAATTTACTCCTTTTTAAATGTCCCGCTTGAACCTAATTGGTCAATTCTGATTACTTTTAAAGGTGGAATTTTTAAGATAACTCATACCGGTGCTTTTATTATCTTCTACTTCTGTTTAGTTCATATAAGGTGGAATTGTTCTTAAGGTTTGTTGCAAGGATTCAAACATTGATATTTTTTATAGGACCCTTACTTATAAGAGAGAATTTTGTCCAAAAAAAAAATATTTTTGACATATCACATACATTGAAATTGTGTCTCAGAGGTTGGAACTAAATACAAATCATTTCTTTGGAACTTTAAAACATGCTTAAGAATTATGTTTAAAAAAATTTATTAGTCAGAAAATAATTTTTTTTAATTTTTTTTTGTAAAAAAGATAATAATGAGAGCAGTGTTGAAATTTGGCCATATATCCTGATATATCTAATTTGGTCATCTGATTAAAACAATCTAAAAGGATCAGAATTATCAATACATAGGTTATATCTAAATGAACATATATTCAGAAATTAAAATCTATTGAATTGATATGCAATATAAACTGTTTTCTTAATTTAACGTCTTTATCTTCATTCTATTGAAAAGGTAAAATAAGTTATATAAAGATGTGTTTTGAAGGTTGCAGTGTAAAGTATTCTCCTAAATTATTCAAAGAGAAATGGGGAAAGGTCTAATTCAGAATTTAATCCATTCGGAAATGATGTGTTGTATTTATATATTAGTTCGGCTTCTTTTATTAGCAGCTTTTTTTCTATGTTACCTCCTCTCCAATTTCTGTTTACTATTTTAATTCCCCAATTTGACAAATCTTTAGTATTACTATTATGTATAGTTTTAAAGTGCTTATAAAGGTGGGTGTTGTCGATACCATTCTTGATATTATTCAAATGTTCCCTAATCCCGTCTTTAACCATTCTTTTGGTCTCCCCAAAATAAAACAAATTACATGAACATTTTAAAATATATATTACTTTTTTTGTGGAGCATCTTATAGTATCTTTTATGATGAAAGTTTTTTCTGAATTATTGATCTTAAGATTATTTCATTTTTTACTATGACTACAGGCCTTGCATGAGTAACAAGGAAAAAAAACCTTTAATCTTACTTCCCATTAGATCTTTTTGTACTAATTTACATTTTTTGTGTGGTTTGAGGTCACTTGGGGCCAGAATAGTTTTTAAATTTGTCGCTTTTTTAAAGATAAAATTAGGGTTATCAGAGATCTTTTCCCCTAGAACATCATCCTCTTTAACTAAATGCCAATGTTTTCTTACAATTTTTTTGATGATATTGTAATCTGCATTATAGTCGGTAATGAAGGGTATTTTTATTTTGTCAGTATTTTCTATTTGTTTTTCCTTATATGTAAGCAGAGTCTCTCTTTTAGTATTTTTTGCTCTTTCTATTGCTTGTTTTGTAATTTCAGTTTTATATCCTCTCGAATTGAACCTTTCTTCAAGTCTTTCAGTCTGTTTCTCAAAATCAATGGGCCTAGAGCAATTTTTCTTTATCCGTAGGAATTGCCCTAACGGGATGTTTCTTTTCCATGTATCTAAATGGCAACTATTGGAGTGTATATAGTTATTGGCATCGGTCTTTTTGAAATGGGTTCTTGTTTCTATTTTTTCCTCTATAACCAATATTTCCAAATCTAGGAATGTTATTGTATTTTTACTCCAATTTGAGGTGAATTTCAAACCCCAGGTGTTCATATCACTAAGCATTTTTATAAGATCATCCTCTGTACCTTCCCATATAATTAGCAGGTCGTCTATATATCTTTTGTAGAGCACAAGGTTTGCGCCATAGTTACCCTTTTCAAAAAAATCAGTCTCCCAGTGTAATGGCTTAACTAATGTTGGATCTCAACTGCCAAAGAGCTTAAACTAATGAATATATCACTCTGAGTAACAGACTATTGTATTAGCATAGGCTGTGATGTATCAGAATGAAGTTTATCAAATGACTGCTTTTGTCAATATGTTGCGATATGGCTACCATATAATGTAGCAAGTTCAATAATGTGAGATGAGGATTTAATGTAATGGTTACTTTCAGCTTTACTACTAGAGCAAGCGTTGCACGTCTTACTTAGGAGTTAACCTGACAGACTAAGCCTGTGTGCGATCTTGTCTCCTGTAGCAACTGACAGGCTTCGGTGATTCCCTGTGTGTTGAGGGGAACTAGCGCTGTGAAACTTGAAGCCGGAGGCAGGGGCGTGACAGACTCCTGCTGAGTTCCCTTACGGTGACGTCACTCTGGTTCCGTAGCGCTGTAACGATTGCGGCTTCCTAAACTCTTATCGCCGCTTCCCGTATCCCTGTCAGTTTGGGAAAGTGTAACAGGAAAGTCTATGTGTAGACAGGAGGTAAGTTAAAGTTGTCACTCACTTGATGTTATCCTGGGTAAGTCCCGGTAGTTAGCGGTTTGTGTGTGAACTCGGCTGTGAACCAACTCACAATAGTGACAGCAGTAAAAGGCTGAACCAATTCCCGCAGTGTGAATCAGAATCAAACCTGAGAGAGGATGTTAGGCAAGTCCAGCAGGTTTCTTTGGATGTCAGTACTGAGACAGAAAGTCTTTTAAATGGACCAGCTGCAGCTGGTATTTGTAATCCAGATATTCGGTTATTATCTGCTTCAATATGTAGGCAAACGGCTTGCTCTAACAAACAGTGCAAACAGCTTAGCTGTACTGAACACAATAACTAAGCACTTGTTTGGGGCGGAGACATGCCTTAAATACAGGTGTGTGAAGGTGAGCTGCAGTAGTAAGGAAAACCAGGAATGGAATCCTTACACCCAGGAGCCCATGAAAATATTGGCGTAACTAGGCGCAAACCTTGTCCATATATAATTATTTTTATCTGTACTTTTTTACTGGTTATCTGAACCTCTGGATACTACATTAAAACTGCGTGCATAGCACTAAGGGCAGTTCATCTAACTGATATCTGAGCAATAAGAGACTACCGGAGAAAACTGATAAGAAGAACTACTGTACCGCGTCCTCCCACTGGGGAGTGTGACGTCAGACGCCGAATTCACGCGGCATAGCTGAGAACATCACCAGCCAAGCTTTAAGAGGAGCCGCGCTTACAAAAAGCAAACAAGGTACAAGATAAACTGTATACTGTCTAAGGAGCTGCTATTAAAAAAAGCTATTAAGGTAACTCTAACCGATGGTGCACTACATGAACTAATTTTATCTGGGAAATACAAAGTATTGATAAGCTACAATATAACTGCGTGCATAGCACTAAGGGCAGTTATTTTACAAAGTATCGACTGAAAATTTGACAACTTCTGCATTACGGTCTATGGACATTTAACAGTAGGACCGCTGTGTGACATTCTAGCGTGCTTATAAAAGCATATAATAATTGTGTCCATTGAGTTCAATATATTACTGTTTTTTAAGATTTTTGGGAGACCCCAGCTGATGAGGTCATTTATTTAAACATTGGAATCGTAACTTTCTCCAACATAGGTGTGTCCGGTCCACGGCGTCATCCTTACTTGTGGGATATTCTCTTCCCCAACAGGAAATGGCAAAGAGCCCAGCAAAGCTGGTCACATGATCCCTCCTAGGCTCCGCCTTCCCCAGTCATTCTCTTTGCCGTTGCACAGGCAACATCTCCACGGAGATGGCTAAGAGTTTTTTGGTGTTTAAATGTAGTTTTTATTCTTCAATCAAGAGTTTGTTATTTTAAAATAGTGCTGGTATGTACTATTTACTCTGAAACAGAAAAGAGATGAAGATTTCTGTTTGTAAGAGGAAAATGATTTTAGCAACCGTTACTAAAATCGATGGCTGTTTCCACACAGGACTGTTGAGATGAATTAACTTCAGTTGGGGGAAACAGTGAGCAGACTTTTGCTGCTTGAGGTATGACACATTTCTAACAAGACTTGGTAATGCTGGAAGCTGTCATTTTCCCTATGGGATCCGGTAAGCCATTTTCTTAGTTTTAAATATAAGAATAAAGGGCTTCACAAGGGCTTTAAAGACTGGTAGACATTTTTCTGGGCTAAAACGATTACTTTATAAGCATATTTAATGGTTTATAACTTTGAAGAGTTATTTTAATCTTGGGAATTCTGTTAAAAAAACGGCAGGCACTGTATTGGACACCTTTTTCACTGGGGGCCTTTTCTAGTCATAGGCAGAGCCTCATTTTCGCGCCACTAATGCGCAGTTGTTTTTGAGAAGCAAGGCATGCAGATGCATGTGTGAGGAGCTCAGATCCACTGAAAAAGCTTATTGAAGGCGTCATTTGGTATCGTATTCCCCTCTGGGCTTGGTTGGGTCTCAGCAAAGCAGATACCAGGGACTGTATAGGGGTTAAATGTAAAAACGGCTCCGGTTCCGTTATTTAAAGAGTTAAAGCTTTCAAATTTGGTGTGCAATACTTTTAAGGCTTTAAGACACTGTGGTGAAATTTTGGTGAATTTTGAACAATTCCTTCATACTTTTGCACATATTCAGTAATAAAGTGTGTTCAGTTTAAAATTTAAAGTGACAGTAACGGTTTTATTTTAAAACGTTTTTTGTGCTTTGTTATCAAGTTTATGCCTATTAACATGTCTGAACCATCAGATAGACGATGTTCTGTATGTTCGGAAGCCAAGGTTCCTCTCCATTTAAATATATGTGATGAATGTGACAAACAAAGTAGGGACAATGATGCCACTGATAATAATGTTGCCCAAAATGATTCCTTAAGTGAAGGGAGTAAGCATGGTACTGCATCATCTCCTTCTATGTCTACACCAGTCTTGCCCACTCAGGAGGTCCCTAGTTCATCTAGTGCGCCAATCCTCCTTACTATGCAACAATTAACGGCTGTAATGGATAATTCTATTAAAAACATTTTAGCCAAAATGCCCACTTATCAGCGAAAGCGCGACTGCTCTGTTTTAGATACTGAAGAGCATGAGGACGCTGATGATAATGGTTCTGACATGCCCTTACACCAGTCTGAAGAAGTCAGGGAGGTTTTGTCTGAGGGAGAAATTTCAGATTCAGGAAAAATTTCTCAACAAGCTGAACCTGACGTTATTACATTCAAATTTAAATTGGAACATCTCCGCGCTCTGCTTAAGGAGGTGTTATCTACTCTGGATGATTGTGACAATTTGGTCATTCCAGAGATATTATGTAAGATGGACAAGTTCCTAGAGGTCCCGGTGCCCCCCGAAGCTTTTCCTATACCCAAGCGGGTGGCGGACATTGTAAATAAAGAATGGGAAAGGCCCGGCATACCTTTTGTCCCTCCCCCTATATTTAAGAAATTATTTCCTATGGTCGACCCCAGGAAGGACTTATGGCAGACAGTCCCCAAGGTCGAGGGGGCGGTTTCTACTCTAAACAAACGCACCACTATCCCTATAGAAGATAGTTGTGCTTTCAAAGATCCTATGGATAAAAAATTAGAGGGTTTGCTTAAAAAGATGTTTGTTCAGCAAGGTTACCTTCTACAACCAATTTCATGCATTGTTCCTGTCACTACAGCAGCGTGTTTCTGGTTCGAAGAACTAGAAAAGTCGCTCAATAAAGCATCTTCTTATGAGGAGGTTATGGACAGAGTTCAAGCACTTAAATTGGCTAACTCTTTTACCTTAGACGCCACTTTGCAATTAGCTAGATTAGCGGCGAAAAATTCAGGTTTTGCTATTGTGGCGCGCAGAGCGCTTTGGCTAAAGTCTTGGTCAGCGGATGGCTACTAAGACAGCATGAGATGTTGGCCCCCGATCCGGGACCGGATCTGGTGGGGGGCAGACTCTCTCTCTTCGCTCAGGCTTGGGCAAGAGATGTTCAGGATCCTTGGGCGCTAGAAATAGTTTCTCAAGGTTATCTCCTGGAATTCAAGGAACTACCCCCAAGGGGAAGGTTCCACAGGTCTCAATTGTCTTCAGACCAAATAAAAAGACAGGCATTCTTACATTGTGTAGAAGACCTGTTAAAAATGGGAGTGATTCATCCTGTTCCATTAGGAGAACAAGGGATGGGGTTTTACTCCAATCTGTTCATAGTTCCCAAAAAAGAGGGAACATTCAGGCCAATTTTGGATCTCAAGATCCTAAACAAATTTCTCAGGGTTCCATCGTTCAAAATGGAAACCATTCGGACAATTCTTCCTACTATCCAGGAAGGTCAATTCATGACCACGGTGGATTTAAAGGATGCGTATCTACATATTCCTATCCACAAGGAACATCATCGGTTCCTAAGGTTCGCCTTTCTGGACAAGCATTACCAGTTTGTGGCACTTCCATTCGGATTAGCCACTGCTCCAAGAATTTTCACAAAGGTACTAGGGTCCCTTCTAGCGGTGCTAAGGCCAAGGGGCATTGCAGTAGTACCTTACTTGGACGACATACTGATTCAATCGTCGTCTCTGCCACAAGCAAAGGCTCATACGGACATTGTCCTAGCCTTTCTCAGATCTCACGGGTGGAAAGTGAACGTAGAAAAAAGTTCTCTATTCCCGTCAACAAGAGTTCCCTTCTTGGGAACAATAATAGACTCCTTAGAAATGAAGATTTTTCTGACAGAGGCCAGAAAATCAAAACTTCTAAGCTCTTGTCAAGTACTTCATTCTGTTCTTCTTCCTTCCATAGCACAGTGCATGGAAGTAATAGGTTTGATGGTTGCGGCAATGGACATAGTTCCTTTTGCGCGAATTCATCTAAGACCATTACAACTGTGCATGCTCAGACAGTGGAATGGGGATTATACAGACTTGTCCCCGACGATCCAAGTAGATCAGAGGACCAGAGATTCACTCCGTTGGTGGCTGACCCTGGACAACCTGTCTCAAGGGATGAGTTTCCGCAGACCAGAGTGGGTCATTGTCACGACCGACGCCAGTCTGGTGGGCTGGGGCGCGGTCTGGAAACCCCTGAAAGCTCAGGGTCTATGGTCTCGGGAAGAATCTCTTCTCCCGATAAACATTCTGGAACTGAGAGCGATATTCAATGCTCTCAAGGCTTGGCCTCAACTAGCAAAGGCCAAATTCATAAGGTTTCAATCAGACAACATGACGACTGTTGCATATATCAACCATCAGGGGGGAACAAGGAGTTCCCTGGCGATGGAAGAAGTGACCAAAGTAATTCAATGGGCGGAGATTCACTCCTGCCACTTGTCTGCAATCCACATCCCAGGAGTGGAAAATTGGGAAGCAGATTTTCTGAGTCGTCAGACATTTCATCCGGGGGAGTGGGAACTCCATCCGGAAATCTTTGCCCACATAACTCAATTATGGGGCATTCCAGACATGGATCTGATGGCGTCTCGTCAGAACTTCAAGGTTCCTTGCTACGGGTCCAGATCCAGGGATCCCAAAGCGACTCTAGTAGATGCACTAGTAGCGCCCTGGACCTTCAACCTAGCTTATGTATTCCCACCGTTTCCTCTCATTCCCAGGCTGGTAGCCAGGATCAATCAGGAGAGGGCTTCGGTGATCTTGATAGCTCCTGCGTGGCCACGCAGAACTTGGTATGCAGACATGGTGAATATGTCATCGGCTCCACCATGGAAGCTACCTTTGAGACGGGACCTTCTTGTTCAAGGTCCGTTCGAACATCCGAATCTGGCCTCATTCCAACTGACTGCTTGGAGATTGAACGCTTGATTTTATCAAAGCGTGGGTTCTCAGATTCTGTCATTGATACTCTTATTCAGGCTAGAAAGCTTGTAACTAGAAAAATTTACCATAAAGTATGGAAAAAATATATCTGTTGGTGCGAATCGAAAGGATTCCCATGGAACAAGATAAAAATTCCTAAGATTCTATCCTTTCTACAAGAGGGTTTGGAGAAAGGATTATCTGCAAGTTCTTTGAAGGGACAGATTTCTGCTTTATCTGTTTTACTTCACAAAAAGCTGGCGGCTGTGCCAGATGTTCAAGCTTTTGTTCAGGCTCTGGTTAGAATCAAGCCTGTTTACAAACCTTTGACTCCTCCTTGGAGTCTCAATTTAGTTCTTTCAGTTCTTCAAGGGGTTCCGTTTGAACCCTTACATTCCGTAGATATTAAGTTATTATCTTGGAAAGTTTTGTTTTTGGTTGCAATTTCTTCTGCTAGAAGAGTTTCAGAGTTATCTGCTCTGCAGTGTTCTCCTCCTTATCTGGTGTTCCATGCAGATAAGGTGGTTTTGCGTACTAAACCTGGTTTTCTTCCGAAAGTTGTTTCTAACAAAAATATTAACCAGGAGATAGTTGTGCCTTCTTTGTGTCCGAATCCAGTTTCAAAGAAGGAACGTTTGTTGCACAATTTGGATGTAGTTCGTGCTCTAAAATTCTATTTAGAGGCTACAAAGGATTTCAGACAAACATCTTCCTTGTTTGTTGTTTATTCTGGTAAAAGGAGAGGTCAAAAAGCAACTTCTACCTCTCTCTCTTTTTGGCTTAAAAGCATCATCCGATTGGCTTATGAGACTGCCGGACAGCAGCCTCCTGGAAGAATCACAGCTCATTCAACTAGGGCTGTGGCTTCCACATGGGCCTTCAAGAACGAGGCTTCTGTTGATCAGATATGTAAGGCAGCGACTTGGTCTTCACTGCACACTTTTACCAAATTTACCAAATTTGATACTTTTGCTTCTTCTGAGGCTATTTTTGGGAGAAAGGTTTTGCAAGCCGTGGTGCCTTCCATCTAGGTGACCTGATTTGCTCCCTCCCATCATCCGTGTCCTAAAGCTTTGGTATTGGTTCCCACAAGTAAGGATGACGCCGTGGACCGGACACACCTATGTTGGAGAAAACAGAATTTATGCTTACCTGATAAATTACTTTCTCCAACGGTGTGTCCGGTCCACGGCCCGCCCTGGTTTTTTAATCAGGTCTGATGAATTATTTTCTCTAACTACAGTCACCACGGTATCATATGATTTCTCCTATGCTTATTCCTCCTTTACGTCGGTCGAATGACTGGGGAAGGCGGAGCCTAGGAGGGATCATGTGACCAGCTTTGCTGGGCTCTTTGCCATTTCCTGTTGGGGAAGAGAATATCCCACAAGTAAGGATGACGCCGTGGACCGGACACACCGTTGGAGAAAGTAATTTATCAGGTAAGCATAAATTCTGTTTTTTAATAAATTGTATTTACTTTACATTTATATTAGAGTGGGCCTTTTATATATATCTCAGCATTTTAGAAACACCAATTGGATTACATAATCTATTCATAAATATTGTTTTTATTTGAAAAAATCTTTTTCTCACAGGGCACCAACGATATAAACAGTTATTATATAACTTAAATCAATATATGTATTCTGCCACTTGAATTAACTTAATGCACTACATAGGACATTTATTTTCGACACAAATGTATTTTAATTCTGTTAAATAAGAGGATTCACATACTATATTTTTAAAGAACTTTGCACTTTACATGGTTTATGAATAATTTTTGATAAAACATCCAGATATACTTCACTAAAAATCAAAAATTTTAAATACATCCTTTATTCTTTTCTCTTGTTAAGTGTGTTCAGTCCACGGGTCATCCATTACTTATGGGATATATTCTCCTTCCCAACAGGAAGTTGCAAGAGGATCACCCAAGCAGAGCTGCTATATAGCTCCTCCCCTCACATGTCATACCCAGTCATTCTCTTGCAACTCTCAACAAAGAAGGAGGTCGCGAGAGGAGTTGGAGTCTTTTACTTACTTATTCTTCAATCAAAAGTTTGTTATTTTAAAATAACACCGGAGTGTGCCGTTTTTTGTATCTCAGGCAGTATTTGGAGAAGAATCTGCCTGCGTTTTTCTATGATCTTAGCAGACGTAACTAAGATCCGCTGGCTGTTCTCAACATTCTGAGGAGTAGGGTAACTTCAGAAAGAGGGGAATAGCATGCGGGGTCCCCCGCAAATGAGGTATGTGCAGTACATTATTTTCTGGGAATGGAATTGACTAAGAAAATACTGCTGTTACCCATATGATGTAAGTACAGCCTTAAATGCAGTAGTAGCGACTGGTATCAGGCTGATAAATGTATGCACAGTTGAGTTATTTTCTAGGGACTAGAATTTGACTGAGAAAATACTGTTAATACTGAAATAATGTTTAAGCCTTATCTGCGGTGGAAGCGACTGGTAGCAGGCTTAGTGATAACTTTGCATGACATTCAAAATGTTGTTTTTAAAACGTTTACTGGCATGTTATTCGTTTTGTGAGGTACTTTGGTGATAAATCTTTTTGGGCATGATTTTTTTCCACATGGCTAACGTATTTTCTGCATAGAAACCGTTATATCAGGTCTCCCACTGTTGTAATATGAGTGGGAGGGACCTTGTTTTAGCGCCTTGTTGCGCAGTTAAAATTCTAGCACAGTCTTCCTGTTTCTTCCTCCTTGATCCAGGACGTCTCTAGAGAGCTCAGGGGTCTTCAAAATTCGTTTTTGAGGGAGGTAATCAGTCACAGGAGATCTGTGACAGTGTGTTTGACTGTGATAAAAGCGTTAAATCTTAATTTGATATCCGTTTTTGGGTATTGAGGGGTTAATCATCCTTTTGCTAATGGGTGCAATCCTCTGCTAATTAATACTTTTCTCGTTAAGAATTGTTGACTATAACTGAATTAGTTTTCCTTGTTATTCAACTGTATTTTAAAAGCGCTGCAGCGTTTTTTATATTGCTTGTAAACTTATTGAGAGTGATTTCCAAGCTTGCTAGCTTCATTGCTAGTCTTTTTAAACATGTCTGATACAGAGGAATCTGCTTGTTCATTATGTTCAAAAGCCGATGTGGAGCCCAATAGAAATATGTGTACCAATTGTATTGATATTACTTTGAATAAAAGTCAATGTGTACCGATAAAGAAATTATCACCAGACAACGAGGGGGAAGTTATGCCGTCTAACTCTCCTCACGTGCCAGTACCTGCGTCTCCCGCTCGGGAGGTGCGTAAGATTGAGGCGCCAAGTACATCAAGGCCCTTACAAATCACTTTAAATGATATGGCTAATGTTATGAAAGAAGTATTATACAATATGCCCGAATTAAGAGGCAAGCGCGATAGCTCTGGGTTAAGGACAGAGCGCGCTGATGACACGAGAGCCATGTCTGATACTGCGTCACAATTTGCAGAACATGAGGACGGTGAGCTTCATTCTTTCGGTGACGGTTCTGATCCGGGGAGACCGGATTCAGAAATTTCAAATTTTAAATTTAAGCTTGAGAACCTCCGCGTGTTACTAGGGGAGGTGTTAGCGGCTCTGAATGATTGCGACACGGTGGCAATCCCAGAGAAATTATGTAGGTTGTATAGATACTATGCGGTACCGGTGTGTACTGACGTTTTTCCTATACCAAAAAGGCTTACAGAAATTATTAGTAAGGAGTGGGATAGATCCGGTGTGCCCTTTTCCCCTCCTCCGATATTTAGAAAAATGTTCCCTATAGACGCCACCACACGAGACTTATGGCAGACGGTCCCTAAGGTGGAGGGAGCAGTTTCTACTTTAGCCAAGCGTACCAATATCCCGGTGGAGGATAGCTGTGCTTTCTCAGATCCAATGGATAAAAAATTAGAGAGTTACCTTAAGAAAATGTTTGTTCAACAAGGTTTTATATTGCAGCCTCTTGCATGCATTGCGCCTGTCACGGCTGCAGCGGCATTCTGGTTTGAGTCTCTGGAAGAGGCGATTCGCACAGCACCATTGGATGAGACTTTGAGCAAATTTAGAACACTTAAACTGGATAATGCGTTTGTTTCAGATGCCGTAGTGCATTTAACCAAACTTACGGCTAAAAATTCCTTATTCGCCATACAGGCGCGCAGGGCGCTATGGCTTAAATCCTGGTCAGCAGATGTAACTTCTAAGTCTAAACTACTTAACATTCCTTTCAAAGGGCAGACCTTATTCGGGCCCGGCTTGAAGGAAATTATTGCTGACATTACGGGAGGTAAGGGCCACACCCTTCCTCAGGACAGGGCCAAATCAAAGGCCAAACAGTCTAATTTTCGTGCCTTTCGTGACTTCAAGGCAGGAGCAGCATCAACTTCCTCCGCTCCAAAACAGGAAGGAACTACTGCTCGTTACAGACAGGGTTGGAAAGGCAACCAGTCATGGAACAAGGGCAAGCAGGCCAGAAAGCCTACTTCCGCCCCTAAGACAGCATGAAGACAGGGCCCCCTCTCTGGAGACGGATCTAGTGGGGGGCAGACTTTCTCTCTTCGCCCAGGCCTGGGCAAGAGATGTACAGGATCCCTGGACGTTGGAGATTATATCTCAGGGATACCTTCTGGATTTCAAAACTTCTCCTCCACAAGGGAGGTTTCATCTGTCAAGGTTATCAACAAACCTAGTAAAGAAAGAGGCATTTCTACAATGTGTACAAGACCTCTTAGTGATGGGAGTGATCCACCCAGTTCCGCGAACGGAACGAGGACAAGGGTTTTACTCAAATCTATTTGTGGTTCCCAAAAAAGAGGGAACCTTCAGACCAATCTTAGACTTAAAAATCTTAAACAAATTCCTAAGGGTTCCATCGTTCAAGATGGAAACCATTCGGACCATCCTGCCCATGATCCAAGAGGGTCAATATATGACCACAGTGGACTTAAAGGATGCCTACCTTCACATACCGATTCACAAAGATCATTATCGGTACCTAAGATTTGCCTTTCTAGACAGGCATTACCAGTTTGTAGCTCTTCCCTTCGGGTTAGCTACGGCCCCGAGAATCTTTACAAAGGTTCTGGGCTCACTTCTGGCGGTACTAAGACCACGAGGCATAGCGGTGGCTCCGTACCTAGACGACATTCTGATTCAAGCGTCAAGTTTTCAAAATGCAAAGTCTCATACAGAGATAGTTCTAGCATTTCTGAGGTCGCATGGGTGGAAAGTGAACATGGAAAAGAGTTCTCTGTTACCGCTCACAAGGGTTCCTTTTCTAGGGACTCTAATAGATTCTGTAGAGATGAAGATTTACCTGACGGAGTCCAGGTTATCAAAGATTCTCAATGCTTGCCGTGCCCTTCGCTCCATTCCAAGCCCATCAGTAGCTCAGTGTATGGAAGTAATCGGCTTGATGGTCGCGGCAATGGACATAGTGCCATTTGCGCGCCTGCATCTCAGACCGCTGCAACTATGCATGCTAAGTCAGTGGAACGGGGATTACTCAGATCTGTCCCCTTTGCTAAATCTGGACCAGGAGACCAGAGATTCTCTTCTCTGGTGGTTGTCACGGGTTCATCTGTCCGAAGGAATGACCTTTCGCAGACCAGATTGGACGATTGTAACAACAGATGCCAGCCTTCTAGGCTGGGGAGCAGTCTGGAACTCCCTGAAGGCTCAGGGATCGTGGACTCAGGAGGAGAAACTCCTACCAATCAACATTCTAGAATTAAGAGCAATATTCAATGCTCTTCTAGCTTGGCCTCAGTTAGCAACACTGAGGTTCATCAGGTTTCAGTCGGACAACATCACGACTGTGGCTTACATCAATCATCAAGGGGGAACCAGGAGTTCCTTAGCGATGTTGGAAGTCTCGAAGATAATTCGCTGGGCAGAGTCACACTCTTGCCACCTGTCAGCGATCTACATCCCAGGTGTGGAGAACTGGGAAGCGGATTTTCTAAGTCGCCAGACTTTTCATCCGGGGGAGTGGGAACTACACCCGGAGGTATTTGCTCAACTGATGCGTCGTTGGGGCAAACCGGATCTGGATCTTATGGCATCTCGCCAGAACGCCAAGCTTCCTTGTTACGGATCCAGGTCAAGAGACCCAGGAGCGGTGCTGGTAGATGCACTTGCAGCCCCTTGGGTTTTCAACATAGCTTATGTGTTTCCACCTTTTCCGTTGCTACCTCGACTGATTGCCAGGATCAAACAGGAGAGAGCATCGGTGATTCTGATAGCGCCTGCATGGCCACGCAGGACCTGGTATGCAGACCTAGTGGACATGTCGTCCTGTCCACCATGGTCTCTACCTCTGAGGCAGGACCTTCTAATTCAGGGTCCTTTCAACCATCCAAACCTAATTTCTCTGAGGCTGACTGCTTGGAGATTGAACGCTTGATTCTATCAAAGCGTGGGTTTTCGGATTCGGTTATTGATACATTGATACAGGCTCGGAAACCTGTTACCAGAAAAATTTACCATAAGATATGGCGTAAATATTTATATTGGTGTGAATCCAAGAGTTACTCATGGAGTAAGGTTAGGATTCCTAGGATATTGGCTTTTCTACAAGAGGGTTTAGAAAAGGGCTTATCCGCTAGTTCACTAAAGGGACAGATTTCTGCTCTGTCTATTCTTTTACACAAGCATCTGGCAGGGAATCCAGACGTCAAGGCTTTTTGTCAGGCTTTGGCTAGGATTAAGCCTGTGTTTAAGGCTGTTGCTCCTCCGTGGAGCTTAAACTTGGTTCTTAAAGTTCTTCAGGGTGTTCCGTTTGAACCCCTTCATTCCATTGATATTAAGCTTTTATCTTGGAAAGTTCTGTTTTTGATGGCTATTTCCTCGGCTCGAAGAGTCTCGGAGTTATCTGCCTTACATTGTGATTCTCCTTATCTGATCTTTCATTCAGACAAGGTAGTCCTGCGTACTAAACCTGGGTTTTTGCCTAAGGTTGTTTCTAACAGGAATATCAATCAAGAGATTGTTGTTCCATCATTGTGTCCTAATCCTAATTCAAAGAAGGAACGTCTTTTGCATAATCTAGACGTGGTCCGTGCCCTGAAGTTCTACTTACAGGCAACTAAAGATTTTCGACAAACTTCTTCCCTGTTTGTCGTTTACTCTGGACAGAGGAGAGGTCAAAAGGCTTCGGCTACCTCTCTCTCTTTTTGGCTTCGTAGCATAATACGTTTAGCCTATGAGACTGCTGGACAGCAGCCTCCTGAAAGAATTACAGCTCATTCCACTAGAGCTGTGGCTTCCACTTGGGCCTTTAAAAATGAGGCCTCTGTTGAACAGATTTGCAAGGCTGCAACTTGGTCTTCACTTCATACTTTTTCCAAATTTTACAAATTTGACACTTTTGCTTCTTCGGAGGCTGTTTTTGGGAGAAAGGTTCTACAGGCAGTGGTTCCTTCGGTTTAATGTTCCTGCCTTGTCCCTCCCTTCATCCGTGTACTTTAGCTTTGGTATTGGTATCCCATAAGTAATGGATGACCCGTGGACTGAACACACTTAACAAGAGAAAACATAATTTATGCTTACCTGATAAATTTATTTCTCTTGTAGTGTGTTCAGTCCACGGCCCGCCCTGTCTTTTTGAGGCAGGTTCTAAATTCTAAATTATAACTCCAGTCACCACTGCACCCTATAGTTTTTCCTTTCTCGTCTTGTTTCGGTCGAATGACTGGATATGACATGTGAGGGGAGGAGCTATATAGCAGCTCTGCTTGGGTGATCCTCTTGCAACTTCCTGTTGGGAAGGAGAATATATCCCATAAGTAATGGATGACCCGTGGACTGAACACACTAAAAGAGAAAAAAAATTATCAGGTAAGCATAAATTATGTTTTTTAAAAAACACACTTAAAACACAACCTTTTTCTATTATTCCTTCAGCTATAGCTAGCGCCCTCACTCTATTCCAATTGATAGTGACGTGAAAACGTCACCTCATAGCCAAAAAATTATTTAGCCGTGGGCTGCTATAGGAGCTAAGAGCAGCGATCGATTGAATCAAATAAAGGAGCTTTCTACATGAAGTATCTTATACTTCATGAATGAAAATCCCCTTTATTTGTTTCAATAGTAAATCCTAGCATTTGTAAAACGCTAGGATTTACTTTCACTTTAAATATCAGCCTAGTTGGTATTATAGGTGAAATTTTCTTTTACACCACAGAGAACCTAGGATATTTTTAACACTAATAAATCACTTTTGTTTAAAGTGACATGATACAGAAAATAAATATTAGATAAAATGATGCATCCAAACAAAAGATTGTCCCTATAATACTAAAAAATATTATCCTTAGGCTAGGCTAGTCAAAAATAAACTTTTATGATTCAGGTAGGGCATGTAATTTTTTTTTTTTTTTTTTTTTTTTGTTGAGGTTCAAAATAAGTATGCAAAGCAAATGAATTCATTACATCTGGTATCGTAATAGACATAGTACATATAAATCCAGACATTACAGATAAAGCAAGAAAGTAGAAAAATAAATACCAACATGTCTTAAACAAAAAAAGAAACAACAATTTCTCTAGGGCAGATTACTGATTTTGCCCGATGTACAAAAAATAGAACCTCTAACTTTTTCTAGTAGCTCCACATAACCCAATTTGGGGGACACCCCTCAACTCAACACAAATCCACAAACATAAACAAAACCAACCAAACAAGCAAACAAACAAACAACAACAAAAAAAAAAAAAAAAAAGGGGGGGGGAGAAAAAAAAGGAGATAAGATAAATGGACATAAATGGCATAGAACTGTTTACCAAAGCTTTAACAGTACAAGTTCAGAATTTCGAAATGGATAAATTAGATAGTCAATTTCATTAGGGGAAAGGGTTTTAATAAAAGATGACCATTTTGAAAAGAATACAGAAATGTCTTGCTCATCAGTTAAGTTGGTATCGATCTGCTCTAGGATACATTGTTTTTTCAGACAATTCTTGACCTCCGGAATACTGGGGGTCTTCTTGCTTTTCCATTTTTTAAAAATTAGGTATCTAACCGCTAAGATGGCCGTGTTAACCAATCTATGGTTTACATGCCGATTTTTTGAGTCCTCCTGAAGGAACAGTATGTATGTCAGTTTTAGTGTCAGAGGGGAAATCCCCAATTTATTATTAAGCCAATATTGTAACTTAAGCCAGAATTGTCTAATCCCTGGACACTCCCATAGCATATGTACAAGGTTAGCTGCTAGTAGTGAACATCTAGGACAAGTATGAAAGCTGAGATTTCCATATCTGAAACCTTTATCAGGAGTAAAATATGTCATAAAAAGTAGCTTGATATGAGATTCTCTCCACGTAGCGGAGAGAGTAGTTCGTGTTACTTCAGAGATTGAATATTGAATGAGATCAGTGTTGACGTGGTTCTGCGGAGAGCTAAACAGAACTGTGGCCCATTTTAAAGAAATATTTTCCAAATTAATAGTACCCTTTAAAGAACTCAAGGTTTGATAGCAAGGGGAAACTGACGTGTCCATTTTTGGCTAACACAAGCCAGTTTTCCATGTGTCCTAAAGTCCAATTCCAGCCGAACTTATTTATTAGATCAAATAGAAAGTGTCTTGCTTATAGATACGCGTAAAAATCCTTTTGAGGTAAATTGAACTCCTCACGAAGGGAACTGAACGTTTTAATACACTTGTTATCAGACTCTAATAATTGAAAAACATTATGTAGGCCTAGCATAGACCACCTTTGAAAGGGTGATGTTTGGAGTCCTGCTTGAAATTGTGGATTGCCTATTAATGGCATATATTTAGATACCCCATAGTCTAAATCCATTAATTTACAAACTTTTCGCCAGACCTGAAGCGGGTTAAATATAGTTCTCATTTTTTTCACCTCATTAGGTAATACACTAGAATTACAATGGATTATTGCTGAAGGCAGGAATGGAGCAATTACATTTTTTTCCAATTCGTTATCTGTGACATAGTCTTTACTGAAAATCCAGTCCATCACTAGACGCACGAGAAAAGCATAATTATAAATTTTAAGATCTGGTACAGCCAGCCCTGCAAATTTTCTAGGGAGGGAAAGTTTAGCTAATGAGATTCTGGGTTTTTTACTTTGCCAGATGAAATAACTCAAAGCAGAATTGATCGTTAGAATATCATTTCTCTTAAGAATCAATGGAGTGTTTTGGAGAACATAAAGAAGTTTGGGAAGGCAGACCATCTTATATAAAGCTATTCGGCCTGATAGAGATAAGGGGAGATTATGCCAATTCTTCAAACTCTCCTTTATTTTATTTAATATCGGTGAAATATTAAAACGATACCACATATCAGGGTCGGGAGAGATTACAATACCCAGATATCTAAAAGATTCAGAGACAATCCTAAATGGTATGTTTACCGGGGGCTTGTTGGGGTATTTAATCCACATAAGTTCAGATTTGGTAGTATTCACCTTATACCCGGAAAAGGATCCAAACTGATCTATAGTCGAAAGAAGTTTTGGGATATTAGAATAGGTGTTTCTAATATAGATAAGGATATCATCCGCATACAAAGCAATTTTCATTTCCTTTTTACCTATCATGATCCCTTCAAGATGATGTCTGACGTAAATAGCAAAAGGTTCAATGGAGAGGTTGAAGAGGAGGGGGGAGAGGGGACATCCCTGCCGGGTACCTCTTTTAAGGAGTATATCCGGAGAAATCAATCCATTGACTAACATCCTTGTAGAGGCAGAATTATATAGATTAGTAATAAATTTAAGAAAACTACCATTCAGACCAAAGCGTTGAAGAGAATAGAATAAGTGGTCATAATGGACTGAGTCAAAAGCTTTTTCTGCATCTATTGCAATAATCGCTAAGTCCGAGGTGTCCCCCCTCTCCCCACCCCCCAACCCCCCTCTAGTTCTAAAATAATCGATGGTAAGAAAAACTTCTCTTATTTTAGCCGATGAATTACGTTGGAACATGAATCCTGCCTGATCCTTATATATGATGGTAGGGAGAAGGGACTGAAGCCTATATGCTAAAATGGAGGTGAATATTTTATAGTCTGTATTTAATAAGGCTATAGGCCTGTATGATTCCTTTTTTTCAGGATCCTTCCCTTGTTTTAGAATTAAGGTAGTATAGGAGGCAGTAAAGCTGGAAGAGGGCTGACTACCCTTGATATACATATCGTTATATAATGAGGTTAGGTGAGAAACAATTACCGGAGATAATATCTTATAAAACTCATTAGGAAGAGCATCTGGGCCTGAGGCTTTGTTCAATGAAAGATCATGAATTGCTCTAGATACTTCAAGCTCCGAAATTGGAGAATTAAAAATTTTGGTCTTTTCATGTGTGAGTGTTGGGTGCAAGATTTTGCTCCAGAAATCTTCACGCTCAGAGTAATTAGAATTTTTGAGGGAATAAAGGTCTTGATAATAATCTGAAAAGGTCTTTAGGAGTTCCTCTGAAGTTGTTAAATTTTTACCTCTATCTTGTAATGAATGAATCAAAGAAGAACCTTTATCCCTCTTAACTAGTCTTGCAAGGAATTTCCCGGTTTTATTACCATATCTGAATAGTTTAGCCTGAATTCTCAGGTCTTGATGGGAGGTCCTATAAAGTAGAAAGGAATCCCTTTCCTGTAACATTAAAGTATACCTTGCCCAACTAGCCGGTGATTTCTCTATTAAATGATTATTATATGCATTGGACACTGACCTCAGGATTTCCTTTTCTCTTAGTTTGACTTTCTTTGTCCTATTAATGACATAGGCTAAAATCTCCCCTCTGAGGACAGCTTTCGCCGTTTCCCAGAATATGGTAGGCCGATCAGAGTATTCATGATTAAAAAGAGCATATTCTTCAAACTTAGAAACAAGCCAAGTTTTAAACTTAAAATCTGTTGCCATATACGCCGGGAAATGGAACCGCAAACTCCTAGGAGCAAAATCATTAAGCTGAAAATCAAGAAAGATGGGGGCATGGTCTGAAATGCATATAGGGAGAATCCCCAAGATGATTTTTGATTTACATAGCCTTTCATCCACAAGGAAAATATCGATCCTTGAGAGTGACTTATGGGCTTTAGAGAGACATGTAAAGTCACTGGTATCGGGGTTCTGTGACCTCCAGAGATCTCTAACTCTGAGATTCTGAAAAAGTCTATTAAATAATTTTGACTCTAGGTTATCTCTTTTGGTTTTTGGGCTAGAAGAGTTTTGTCTAAGCCTATCTAAGGGATATTGTGGTGCCATGTTGAAATCCCCTCCTACTATAAGATAACCTTCCGCATATGCCATGATATTAGTTTGGAGTGTTTCCCAGAAAAGAGGATTGAAAACATTAGGAGCATAAATGTTACAGAATGTAAATAGCACCTTATCTAGTTTGATCTTTACCAGTAGAAACCTCCCCTCTGTATCTGTTTTAGTGTGGAGAACCTAATAATTTAATTTTTTCCCAAGCAAAATTGCAACCCCACCTTTCCTGTGTTTGCTAGGGGATGAAAGGACTTCTTTAACCCATGAAAATTTAAGTTTTAAAACTTCTTCTGGTTTTAGGTGGGTTTCTTGCAAGAAGGCGATGTTAGTATTTATTTTTTTTAAGTGCGAAATTATTGTTTTTCGCTTAATAGGAGAGGTGATACCCCCAATATTCCAAGAGGTCAACTTAAATTTGCCTAAAATATCTGCCATTTAAGAGAATGAGGGAAAAAAGACAACAAAACAAAAAAAGAAAGGGAGAAAAAAAAAAAGAAAAAAAAAAAAACAGAACAAAAGGGGGCCCCCCAAAAAACCCACACAAGTAATAACCCCTTAGCTTGTTGGACCATCTTCTACACATAGTTAGTTATTAATAGATGAATATTGGAAACATTAAAAGGAATCATGTCAAGCCCCTATTTTCCAGTGGGAGGGTCTCAGTACAAAATTTCTCAGCCTCTTTGGATGAATCAAAAAAATGCGTTTGATCATCTACCATGATCTTCAATCTGGCTGGGTAAATTATAGTAGCTCTAATCCCCTGATTAATTAATCTAGTACATATTGGGGCCAACTCTCTTCTTTTTGCAGCAGTTTCTGCAGAAAAGTCTTGAAAAATCATAATTTTTGCCTCTCCCAGGTAAATGGGCTGATTTTTACGGTAGTAGTGTAGAAGTGTAACTTTATCCTGGAAATGTAATACTTTGGCTATAATAGGCCTGGGTCTAGTTCTTGTGTGCTCTTTGTCAGCTGTATATGAGCCTAACCGATGTACCCTTTCTACTATAATTTGTGGGTGCGAGTGTGGAATATTTAAGAGTTGGGGTATGAATATTACCGGCTGTTTACCTTTGCACTTAAGGGGCTAATTCATAAGTTAGAAGTCCAGGACAGGAAAACTGAGGAGAAACGATATGGAGAAGACAGTCTTTTCAAGCGTTATGCTGTACAGCAAAGTGCGATGGAAAATGCACTTTTAGAGCTCCGGTAGTGCTAGTAGTTAGACTAAGCAAGCCTCCCAAGGTCTAAGGCTTTCGGCGCGAAGATCCACCGCCAATGACTTGCAGGGGAACAGAGAGCAGGTGCTCACCTGGCCTTGCACACACGCTCCTCCCCCGGAACTCCTTCCAGGGCATGTAATTTTAAACAACTTTCCAATTTACTTTTATTGTAAAATATGCTTTGTTCTCAGTATTCTTTGTTGAAAGCTAAATCTAGGTAGGCTCATATGCTAATGTCTAAGCATTTGAAGACTGCTTCTTATCTGAATGCATTTTATTAGCTGTTGACAGCTAGACTGTGCTAGTTCATGTGTGCCATATAGATTGTATTGATATACATTGTGCTCACTTACCTGGAGTTTTTTTTTTTTTTTTTAGTCAGCACTGATTGGCTAAAATGCAAGTCTGTCAAAAGCATAGATAAGGGGCAGTCTGCAGAGGCTTAGATACAGGGTAATCACAGAGGTAAAAAGTATACAGGGAGTGCAGAATTATTAGGCAAGTTGTATTTTTGAGGATTAATTTTATTATTGAACAACAACCATGTTCTCAATGAACCCAAAAAACTCATTAATATCAAAGCTGAATAGTTTTGGAAGTAGTTTTTAGTTTGTTTTTAGTTATAGCTATTTTAGGGGGATATCTGTGTGTGCAGGTGACTAATACTGTGCATAATTATTAGGCAACTTAACAAAAATCAAATATATACCCATTTCAATTATTTATTTTTACCAGTGAAACCAATATAACATCTCAACATTCACAAATATACATTTCTGACATTCAAAAACAAAACAAAAACAAATCAGTGACCAATATAGCCACCTTTCTTTGCAAGGACACTCAAAAGCCTGTCATCCATGGATTCTGTCAGTGTTTTGATCTGTTCACCATCAACATTGCGTGCAGCAGCAACCACAGCCTCCCAGACACTGTTCAGAGAGGTGTACTGTTTTCCCTCCTTGTAAATCTCACATTTGATGATGGACCACAGGTTCTCAATGGGGTTCAGATCAGGTGAACAAGGAGGCCATGTCATTAGATTTTCTTCTTTTATACCCTTTCTATCCAGCCACGCTGTGGAGTACTTGGACGCGTGTGATGGAGCATTGTCCTGCATGAAAATCATGTTTTTCTTGAAGGATGCAGACTTCTTCCTGTAGCACTGCTTGAAGAAGGTGTCTTCCAGAAACTGGCAGTAGGACTGGGAGTTGAGCTTGACTCCATCCTCAACCCGAAAAGGCCCCACAAGCTCATCTTTGATGAAACCAGCCCAAACCAGTACTCCACCTCCACCTTGCTGGCGTCTGAGTCGGACTGGAGCTCTCTGCCCTTTACCAATCCAGCCACGGGCCCATCAAGACTCACTCTCATTTCATCAGTCCATAAAACCTTAGAAAAATCAGTCTTGAGATATTTCTTGGCCCAGTCTTGACGTTTCAGCTTGTGTGTCTTGTTCAGTGGTGGTCGTCTTTCAGCCTTTCTTACCTTGGCCATGTCTCTGAGTATTGCACATCTTGTGCTTTTGGGCACTCCAGTGACGTTGCAGCTCTGAAATATGGCCAAACTGGTGGCAAGTGGCATCTTGGCAGCTGCACGCTTGACTTTTCTCAGTTCATGGGCAGTTATTTTGCGCCTTGGTTTTTCCACACGCTTCTTGCGACCCTGTTGACTATTTTGAATGAAACGCTTGATTGTTCGATGATCACGCTTCAGAAGCTTTGCAATTTTAAGAGTGCTGCATCCCTCTGCAAGATATCTCACTATTTTTTACTTTTCTGAGCCTGTCAAGTCCTTCTTTTGACCCATTTTGCCAAAGGAAAGGAAGTTGCCTAATAATTATGCACACCTGATATAGGGTGTTGATGTCATTAGACCACACCCCTTCTCATTACAGAGATGCACATCACCTAATATGCTTAATTGGTAGTATGCTTTCGAGCCTATACAGCTTGGAGTAAGACAACATGCATAAAGAGGATGATGTGGTCAAAATACTCATTTGCCTAATAATTCTGCACTCCCTGTATTAATATAACTGAGATAAGGAGCAGTCTGCAGAGGCTTAGATACAGGGTAATCACAGAGGTAAAAGTATATTAATATAACTGAGATAAGGAGCAGTCTGCAGAGGCTTAGATACAAGGTAATCACAGAGGTAAAAAGTATATTAATATAACTGAGATAAGGGGCAGTCTGCAGAGGCTTAGATACAGGGTAATCACAGAGGTAAAAAGTATATTAATATAACTGAGATAATGAGCAGTCTGCAGAGGCTTAGATACAGGGCAATCACAGAGGTAAAAAGTATATTAATATAACTGAGATAAGGAGCAGTCTGCAGAGGCTTAGATACAAGGTAATCACAGAGGTAAAAAGTATATTAATATAACTGAGAAAAGGGGCAGTCTGTAGAGGCTTAGATACAGGGTAATCACAGAGGTAAAAAGTATATTAATATAACTGAGATAAGGGGCAGTCTGCAGAGGCTTAGATACAGGGTAATCACAGAGGTAAAAAGTATATTAATATAACTGAGATAATGAGCAGTCTGCAGAGGCTTAGATACAGGGCAATCACAGAGGTAAAAAGTATATTAATATAACTGAGATAAGGAGCAGTCTGCAGAGGCTTAGATACAGGGTAATCACAGAGGTAAAAAGTATATTAATATAACTGAGATAAGGAGCAGTCTGCAGAGGCGTAGATACAAGATAATCACAGAGGCAACAAGTGTATTAAAGGGACAGTATACACTCATTTTCATATAACTGCATGTAATAGACACTACTATAAAGAATAAGATGCACAGATACTGATATAAAAATCCAGTATAAAACTGTTTAAAAACTTACTTAGAAGCTCTCAGTTTAGCTCTGTTGAAAAGGTTGCAGGAAAGCCCACTGCAAGTGGGAAATAAGACACTCCCCCCTCCCCCTTCTTTTGCATATGTGAAGACCCTTTACACAAACAAGCTGGAGTAGGTAGCTGACAGTATTCTCATAAAACTTTGAGGCTTGGTTAGGAGTCTGAAAATCAGAGCAATGTTATTTAAAAATAAGCAAAACTATACATTTAAAAACAAACAAACTTTATGGGCTATATAAATAGATCATCTACAAAACATTTATGCAAAGAAAAAATGAGTGTATAATGTCCCTTTAATATAACTGAGATAAGGGGCAGTCTGCAGAGGCTTAGATACAGGGTAATCACAGAGGTAAAAAAGTATATTAATATAACTGAGATAAGGAGTAGTCTGCAGAGGCTTAGATACAAGGTAATCACAAATGTAAAAAGTATATTAATATAACTGAGATAAGGAGCAGTCTGCAGAGGCTTAGATACAAGGTAATCATAGAGGTAAAAAGTATATTAATAAAACTGAGATAAGGGGGTAGTCTGCAGAGGGTTATATACAAGGTAATCACAGAGGTAAAAAGTATATTAATGTAACTGAGATAAGGGGCTGTCTGCAGAGGCTTAGATACAGGGTAATCACAGAGGTAAAAAGTATATTAATATAACGGAGATAAGAGCAGTCTGCAGAGGCTTAGATACAGGGTAATTACAGAGGCAAAAAGTATATTAATATAACTGAGATAAGGAGGCAGTCAGCAGAGGTTTTAGATACAGGGTAATCTCAGAGGTAAAAAGTGTATCAATATAACTGTTGGTTATGCAAAATTGGGGAATGGGTGATAAAGGGATTTTTTTATTTTTTTAAACAACATTTTTGGTGTTTACTGTCCCTTTAAACCTAGACCTCTATTACTGGACATTTCTAATTCATTTATTTATTTGTTTGTTTTTTGACCATAATCTAATATGCAGCTCCCGGGGCTTCTAAAATAGGGATCTGTGGCCCTTGTGCTAGGAAGTTGGCCATCACTTGTTTAAATATTTAAAAACTAAGAGGCCCATTTATCAAGCTCCGAATGGAGCTTGAAGGCCCGTGTTTCTGGCGAGCCAGAAACAGCAGTTATGAAGCAGCGGTCTAAAGACCGCTATTTTATAACCTGTCCGCCTGCTCTGATGAGGCGGACAGAGATCACCACAATTCAACCCAATCGAGTACAATTGGGTTGATTGACACCCCCCTGCTGGCCGCGAATCTGCAGGGTGCGGCGTTGCACCAGCAGCTCACAAGAGCTGCTGGTGCAATGCTGAATACGGAGAGCGTATTGCTCTCCGCATTTAGCGAGGTCTGTCGGACCTGATCCTCACTGTCGGATCAGGTCCAACAGACCTTTGATAAATAGGCCTCTAAGTGTAAAGTTTGTACCCATAAAGCAATAGGCGTAGCCAAATTGAAACCTAGGTTTCCTCTTTTGCAGAGACCAATTAGGGACAGTTATAAATGGGTCACACAAGTTTGCAACCAATGGGGACGTGGAATATAACACACACACACACACACACATATATATATATATATATATATATATATATATATAAATCTGCAGTCTTCACTTCCATTTTTAACTAAAATTAGTAAACCTACAATTCAGAGTTAAATTACAGGAAAAGGTGACAAATAAATAATAAAAGCATGTTGTAAAGTTTTTTTGTTTATATTATGTAAACATGTTTTTTTAATATCCCTTTCAAATAAAATATACAGTCAGGTGAGAATTTGAAGAGCGTATTGGAGAATTAAAATAGATTTATTTCCTATGGCATGGAGAGTCCACATCGTCATTCCAATTACTAGTGGGATATTCAACTCCTGGCCAGCAGGAGGAGGCAAAGAGCACCCCAGCAAAGCTGTTAAGTGTAACCTCCCTTACCCATAATCCCCAGTCATTCTCTTTGCCTCTGTCAATGGAGGATGTGCAAAGTTGGTGTCTGAAGATATTTAATCCTTTTTTGGGTATTTTTCCCTGCAAACAAGGATTTGGGGCCTAGCTGTGTCCATGTCAATCTCTTTAGTAGGAGTAGTGGTGGCTTTTAGCAGTTAGAAGGCAGCGGTGGTCTTTGCTTAACTTCTAACATTATTGCTGCCCCTATTATAGAAAACCAGGGTTGGTTACTCTGTATTTTCTTTCTCGACAGGTCCTTGATAGATGTGGTAATCTATCACACCTAGAAGTGCTCCTGCCCTACTACAGAACAGGTAAGTGCATTTTCCTTCCTAAGATAGGGAAAGTACATGGCTTCATTCATTATTGTTGGGAAATAGAACACCTGGACACCAGGAGGAGGCAAAGACACCGCAGCCAAAGGCTTAAATATTTCTACCACTTCCTCATTATCCCAGTCATTTTTTACCTTTTGTCACGATAGGAGGTAGTTCTGAAAAAGGGTATCTGCCCTTTGAGATAGGACTGGAGTTTTAAGTAGTCATGTCAACCTCTCAGTGAGAGTATTGATGAAAGTTAGAGTCTGAAAATGCAGAGAAAGTTTTTTCTGGGAAACCATCCAGAGTACTGCTAACAGCTCTTAAGCAATCAGTGTTGACGATTTTCACTGCCTGCTTTCTCTCACTCAAGTCCATGTCAGGAGCGCTGCTATAAGACTGTCACACTTGAAGAGGCTGTGTTCTGTTCCACAGCATGGATCCTGGAGGTAAGATTGTTTCACTTTTTTACACATATAACGCTATAACAGGGTCACAGTGTGGCTCCTTTATACCTGATAGGATCCAGGGTTAATATCCTCTGAGGGGGCTTTATTGAACAGTTGGGGTTAATTAATCAGTGTATTAATTATTTACATGCTGCTTTGTGTGATTTTATTTTCTGGGCTCATAGACTGTGTTTTTGGCTGGAACAAACAGGTTTCACTTTCGTTTTTGAAAGTGTTGCACAGCTCCTATTAATTTGCTGTACTTTTCATAGCATGTGGTCTATGTTCACTTCCTCCATTCCGGGTGAGACTTCAACCTGAGGAGAGCGTTTACTCTGTTAACAGTCTGGGTCTAGGAGGTGGTTAGTGTCCCAGCCATTAGGAGTATATAAAAAAAAAAGTTTTTTTATTTTGTCCTCCTGTGGGTATAACCTGAGCTATGAAAGACTCTTGACATGTTAGAAGGTACTTCTTCTGTACTAAATTATACCTATTTATATTGTGAGGAGGCCGTGGTTTTCCCGCCCACTCAATTATGTTCCACATGCCTTTAACACTGTTATAAAGTCTAAGAAGGGAGACAAGCCTGCTAAGGCTATTAGTCCCTCTGAGCCGTCTACCTTTCAGGACTCGGCGTCCTGTGAGATTACTACACTTGCTACATTATCCACTCAACATGCAGTTCCCCGTAGCACATCTAATCCTCCATCCGGAGAGGTCTTCTTCCTGCAGACTTTGTCACGCAGTTACAAACAGGGGTGTCTGCAGCCCTTACTTTCATGTTCCAATCCACAGGGAACACTTTCAGTTCCTGAGGATTGCATTCCTAGACCAGCACTTCCAGTTCATTGCATTTCCGTTTAGCCTAGCTACTGCTCCAAGAATCCCTGTGAAGTTTCTGGGGGCTCTTCTAGCCGTTGCCAGAACGCAGGCTATTGCTGTAACCCCATACTTGGACGATATTCTGGTGCAAGCACCATCTTGTCGTCTTACGGAAGAATACTCTTGAGTTCCTTCTCAGTCTTCTTAGATCACATGGATGGAGGATAAACTTGGAAAATAGTTCTCTTATCCCAAGTACCAGGGTGGAATTCCTTGGTGCTATAATAGACTCCATATCCATGAGGATATTTCTAACAGACCAGAGACGTTGCAAGCTAACTTTGGCATGTCTTGCCCTCCGGACCTCCTTGTATGGAGGTGATTGGTCTCATGGTGTATGGAGGTGATTGGTCTCATGGTGTCCTGCATGGACATCATTCCTTTTGCCAGGTTCTGTCTCAGACCTTTACAACTGTGCATGCTGAGGCAGTGGAATGGCGATCATTCTGATCTGTCCCGAGGGATTTGCTTCTTTTTTTTTTTTTACATTTATTTATTCATTCCATAACAAAAGTGAACATTATATAACATTCATAGATTTGCGCCCCCCAGGGCTATATTAGAAGATAAAAAAAACAAAACATAAAGTGTATCAAGTTCACTATTTCACTTTGTTATATGTTTTTCCCTTTTTCCATAAAAGAAAAATAATATATAAATATATTTTATAGGATTATATAATTCTTTCTTACAATATTCCAAAGCAAATTTACTATAGATATTTAACTTCTGAAGTTGACAATGGGGGCTCACCGCCTCTATTTCTATAGTACTTAAGTATACCCCATAAAAAGAAGAAAGAGAGAGAGGAGACGAATGGCCTTGGCCCAAGAAGAAAAATCAATGCTAAAAAGAAAGAAAAAGTTGCGTCACTGATTCCGAATATATATATATACTGTATATATATATACTGTATATATATATATATACTGTGTGTGTATGTATGTATATATATATATATATATATATATATATATATATATATATATATATATATATATATATATATATATATATATCATAAAATCTACAGTCAGTTCAATCTTGATATCTCTATTTCAAACTAAATAAATATTTAGCTAATTTCCAGAGGGAAAAGGGGAAGAAAGAAAAAAGAGGAGAGGGAAAAAAACAAAAAACTGTGGCTCAGTGTATGGAGGTGATTGGTCTCATGGTGTCCTGCATGGACATCATTCCTTTTGCCAGGTTCCGTCTCTGACCTTTACAACTGTGCATGCTGAGACAGTGGAACGGCGATCATTCTGATCTGTCTCTACAGATTGTATTAGACAGCCGGTCGAGAGAATCGCTCTCTTGGTGGCGCTGTCCAGATCATCTGTCCCGAGGGACGTGCTTCTTAAGACCTTCCTGGTAGATTGTGACTACGGACACAAGCCTATCCGGATGGGGAGCAGTTTGGGGTGCCAGGAAGGCACAGGGGTTGTGGACTCCAGAGTAGTCCTCCCTCCTGATCAACATTCTGGAACCTCGGCAATCTTCAATGCTCTGAAGGCTTGGCACCTTCTGGGTTCGTCCCAGTTTATCTGATTCCAATCAGACAATATAACCTCGGTGGCTTACATCAACCATTGGGATGGGACACTAGAAGCTCTTTAGCAATGAGGGAAGTATCTCGAATTCTGGAGTAGGCGGAGGCCCACAGCTGTTCGCTTTCAGCGATCCACATTCCTGGTGTGGACAACTGGGAAGCGGATTTTCTCACTAGACAATCCTTTTATCCAGGGGAATGGTCTTTCCATCCCAAAGTGTTTGCGGAGATATGCAACAGGTGGGGGACACCAGCGATAGATCTCATGGCGTCCCATCAGTACCAAGCTACCCAGATATGGATCAAGGTCCAGGTATCCTCAGACGGAGCTGATAAGATGCATTAGCAATGCCTTGGAGGTTCAGTCTAATTTACCTTTTCCCGCCGTTACCACTCCTTCCTTGTGTAGTGGCACGCATCAAGCAGGAGCAAGCATCAGTGATACTGATTGCTCCATCATGGCCGCAAAGGATGTGGTTCGCGGATCTGGTGGGGATGTCATCTTCTCCTCAGTGGAAGTTACCTTGTCGCAGGGATCAGCTGGAACAAGGTCCTTTTATTCATCAAAATCTAGATTCTCTGCGGCTGACTGCGTGGAGATTAAATGCTTGGTCCTGGCCAAGAGAGGTTTTTCTGAGAGAGTTATTGATACTCTCATTCAAGCTCATAAACCGGTTACTCAACGCATCTATCATAAGGTGTGGAGAGCCTACTTATTCTGGTGTGAAGAGCGCTGATTTTCCTGGCATAAAGTTAAGGTTGCCAGGATCCTATCGTTTCTCCAGGATGGACTGGAGAAGCGCTTTTCTGCCAGTTCCCTGAGGGGACGGATTTTCGGCCCTGTCCGTTTTACTGCACAAGAGGCTCGCAGAGTCCTTTGTTAAGGCTCTGACTAGGATCAGACCTGTGTTTAGATCTCATGCTCCTCCTTGGAGTCTAAATCTTGTTTTTTTATTGCAACGGGCTACATTTGAGCCTATGCATGAAGTTGACAATAAATTGTCCTGGAAGGTTCTTTTTCTACTGACTATTGCTTCTGCTCGCTGAGTATCTTGAGATTGCTGCCTTGCAATGTGAGCCTCCTTATCTGGTGTTCTATTCTGATAAGGCTGTCCTACGTACTAAGTTAGGTTTTCTTCCTAAGGTCGTGTCAGACCGCAACATCAATCAAGATATTGTGGTTCCTTCCTTGTGTCCCATTCCTTCTTCAAAGTAACGTTTGCTTCATAATTTGGACGTGGTTCACACCTTAAAGTTCTATCTTCAGGCTACTAAGGATTTTAGACAAACTTCTTCCTTGTTTGTTGTCTATTCCGGGAAGCATAAGGTTTAGAAGGTCTCTTCGACTTCCTTATCTTTTTGGTTAAGGAGTGCTATCCGCTTAGCTTATGAGACAGCGGGACATAAACCTCCTCAGAGGATTACAGCTCATTCTACTAGAGCAGTGGCTTCCTCTTAGGCCTTTAAGAACGAGGCCTCTATGGATCAGATTTGTAAGGCGGATACCTGGTCCTCCTTACATACTTTTTCTAAATTTTACAAGTTTGATGTTTTTGCTTTGGCTGAAACGGCTTTCAGGAGAAAGGTTTTGCAGGCTGTGGTGCCCTTAGATTAGGTTCCGCCTCAATTTTTGTTCTTCCCGTTATCATTCAGTGTCTTCTAGAGCTTGGGTATTGTTTTCCCAACAGTAAGGAATGATGCTGTGGATTCTCTTTATATTAAGAAGGAAAAGATAAATTATGCTTACCAGATAATTTCATTTCCTTCTGTACAAGAAGAGTCCACGGCCCCCGCCCGTGTTCTCTGATGGACAGCCCTCTAAATTTTGTTTTTCTTCTGGCACCATTTATACCCTGATATTTCTCCTACTGTTCCTTGTTCCCTCTGCAGAATGACTGGGGGAAGTAGCAGAGGTATTTAAGCCTTTGACTGGGGGTGTCTTTGCCTCCTCCTGATGGCCAGGTTCAGTATTTCCCAACGGTAAGGAATAATCCCGGGGACTCACCTTTCACAGAAGGAAATTTAAATTAATTGGTAAGCATGATTTATGTTTTTTCTGATGGATATCAAAATAACCAAACTCTTGTTTCTTGCCCTTCTCTCCAGTCTACTGTTTGTCCTTCAGTGGCTCAATGCATAGAAGTGATTGGTCTTATGGTTGCCTCCATGGACATCATTCCTTTTACTCGGTTCCATCTGAGACCTCTGTAACTATGCATGCTCAGTCAGTGCAACGGACAGCATTCAGATTTATAGCAGAGGATAAATCTGGATACTCTAACAAGAGACTCTCTCTTGTGGTGGATTTCACAGGATTCCTGGCTCGAGGCACTTGTTTCCTGAGACCTTCCTGTGTGATTGTGACTACGTACACCAGCCTATTAGGCTGGGGAGCAGTTTGGGGCTCTCAAAAAGCTCTAGGCCTGTGGACTCGGGAGGATTCCTCTCTCCCCATAAACATCTTGGAATTGGGAGCAATCTTCAATGCCTTGGTAGCTTGACCTTCATGTCTTTAGTCTGGTTTATCAGATTCCAGTCGGACTACATCACCTCAGTGGCTTACTTCAACCACCAGGGAGGAACTCGGAGTTCCTTGACCATGAAGGAGGTGGCTCGCATTCTGCAGGGGCAGAAGCTCACGATTGTCTTCTATCTGCCATCCACATTCCAGGAATGGACAATTGGAAGGTGGATTTTCTGAGCAGACAGACTTTTCCTCCCGGGGAGTGGGCTTTCCATCCGGAAGTGTTCTCCAGGATAACCCTCCAGTGGGAAGTTCCGAAGTTGGATCTGATGGCGTCTCGTCATAAGGCCAAACTTCCAAAGTACGGCTCTAGGTCAAGAGATCCTCAGGCCGCTATGATAGTTTTTCTGGCGGTTCCTTGGAATTTCGGGTCTAGCATTCCTGTTTTCCTCCATTTGCTCTCCCTCCAACCAGTCATTGCTCGTATCAAACAGGAGAGAGCGTCTGTGATTCTAATAGCTCCTGCCTGGCCTCGCAGGATCTGGTTTGTCGATCTGGTGAAGGTGTCATCTCTTCCACCTTGGAGGTTTCCTCTGTGGAAGGACATTCTAACTCAGGGTCCATTCCTCCATCCAAATCTGGATTCTCTGAAGCTGACTGCTTGGAGATTGAACACCTAGTTCTATCTAGACGTGGTTTTTCAGAAACGGTCATTGATACTATGCTTCAGGCTCGTAAACCTGTTAATCGCAGGATTTACCATAAGGTATGATGTAAATACCTTTTCCTTTCATAAGGCAGGGAGAGTCCACAACTTCATTCCTTACTGTTGGGAAATACAAAACCTGGCCACTAGGAGGAGGCAAAGACACCCCAGCCAAAGGCTTAAATATTCCTCCCACTTCCTCTATCCCCCAGTCATTCTTTGCCTTTCGTCACTATAGGAGGTGGACAGAAGATTTGATTAGTCCTGTAATGGATATGTTCCCTTTAAGTAATCATGTCAACCTCTCAGTGAGAGTATTGATGAAAGTTAGAGTCTGGAGATGCAGGGAAAGTTTTTCTGCGAACCCATCCAGACTGTCGCTAACAGCTCCTGAGCAATCCGTGTTGACGAGTTTCACTGCTTGCTGCTACACACTCAAGTTCATGTCAGAAGCGCTGCTGCAAGACTGTCACACTTGAGAGGCTGTGCCTGTTCCACAGCATGGATCCTGGAGGGTAAGACCGTTTTGTATATATACATTGTAAAACACAATACAGGGTCACAGTGTGGCTCCTTTATACCTCAATAGGATCAAGGGTTAATATCTCCTTTAGAGAGATTATTTGAACAGCTTGGGGATTTATATCTGCTTAATGTGAGAGTTGTTTTGGGCTCGTAGACTGTGTGACTGTGTATTGAATATCCCACTAGTAATTGGAATGACGTTGTGGACTCTCCATGCCCGGAAAGAAAGAAATTGATCAGGTAAGCGTAAATTTTTGTTTTTATGTACATGGTTTAAGCAGAACTTAATGTGTATTAAATACACTTTGCATAGAGAAACGTTTAAGATGTATCACATGTGTTCATGATGGGCCAAGTCTACTGGGTAATGCAATAATAATCACTAAGCTGTCCAATCAGCACAGGGGGCTGAGCACATGCTGCTAAACTCTACGGGGCCGATTTGTTAATGTGCGGACGGACATGATGCGCTGTAGCGATCATGTCCGCCGCACATCGATAAATGCCGACAGCATACGCTGTCTGCATTTATCATTGCACAAGCAGTTCACTAGAAATGCTTGTGCAATGCCGCCCCCTGCAGATTTGCCGCCAATCCGCCGCTAGCAGGTGGTGTCAATCAACCCGATCGTATGCGATTGGGCTGATTGCTGTGTGCCGCCTCAGAGGTGACGGTCGAGTTAAGGAGCAGCGGTCTTAAGACCGCTGCTTCTTAACTCCTGTTTGCTGAAACAGATGTATTTGGCTGCTTTCGGTCGTTAATAAAATCGGCCCCTACAAGTTCAAGTCCCCCTCGGAACAGTTTTTTTTTTAATTGTAATAGTTATGAAACTGAGCTGACTGAATCGCTCTTAAAGGGCCAGTAAACCCACAAAATGAATGATAAAAAAGAAGGCGCCACCATAGTGCACAATCAGATGTGTATAACACGCCAATAGACACGAGTAAGACCGTACTTACAAGATAGAAGACACTTGAGAAGTGTCACAACCACCTTCTGGACTATTAAAGAGTCGTCCAGCTAACTCCCACTAGCGAACTCCTGGCTGTCGTCCCAGTATGAGAGCGGCGAAATCCTAGGGTTGGGAACTATTACCAGTGTCTGACGTTCACAGCAGGCTTGTCCTGGTTCTAGTTCGTCGTCCTATAGTAGCAGAAACTACTCAAGATACAAATGTATCAAAGGAGAATGTAATAAAAAGTAGTTTGTGGCAAAGTCTTATAAAAAGTAAAAAGACTTTATTGTAAAGCACATAAGCACAACGTTTCTCGGTCTCTCCTGACCGTTTCCTCAGGCTGGTAATAGTTCCCAACCCTAGGATTTTGCCGCTCTCATATGGGGACGTCAGCCAGGAGAGCGCTAGTGGGAGTTAGCTGGACGACTCTTTAATAGTCCAGAAGGCGGTTGTGACACTTCACATGTGTCTTCTATCTTGTAAGTACGGTCTTACTTGTGTCTATTGGCGTGTTATACACATCTGATTGTGCACTATGGTGGCGCCTTCTTTTTTATCATTCATATCTGCAGATCTTATCATCTTGGGACACCAACAAGAATTCTGAAGAAGCAGCTTGCCATCAGTTCCTGATTTAGGACTCTGATTATGGACTAATAGAACTGTCCTGTTCATATTCATCACTTATTTTCCAGTGGTGTGGTTTGTTCTAATTAATTTTTTCACGTTCTCATATATATCCTTATATGTATATATTATTTTGCTGATGGTATATATGTGGGTTGACATTATTTCAATAACCTTTTTGTCACATTGGTCAAGAACACCAACACTTTGCGATAAGTTTATACTATTCGTATAGCTTATCTTATTTATTTACATTGGTATCGACCATTTATCTAGGTTATCACCACTAGAAATATATAGGTTTTTTTTGTTTTGTTTTTTTATTTTAGATTTTATATTACTTCACTATAATTATCACTTGATTAGAGTTTAATATCATTCCTAATTTTATTTTTGTTTTTTGGCGCACTGATTTATGTATGATATCATTAAATCCACAAAATAATGTTATATAATTCTGCACATAGTGCGATTGGGCCTGCTGTGAATAGACAGCGTGCCCGATGGCTTAGGGAAAACAAACAGACACGCTCAGTAGAGCCAGGAGCGGCGTACTGTGAAAGTAAATTTCACTGAAATCTCTTAAGGTACAAAGTTTGCGCTAAGCTGATGTTATATAATTCTGCACTATGTGCAGAATTATATAACATTATTTTGTGGGTTTACTGGCCCTTTAAGAGACAATTAAATTCAATATTTCAGCATTGCATAAAATGTGTACTTATTAAAAGTGAAGCATTATTGCAATATACATTTATTATTTATTTTTGCTTCTATTTGCTGTAAAATACATCTTAGATTTGTACTGTATCCACTTTCTCCCAGAGAGCTTTTGTTTACCCACGTCATACCTCGCCTTTTCTGTAGGCATTTGTTTTATTAAGATGCAGCATCACTTATGATAGGAAAAACATTCTTTGCAAAAGCATTGGACATATTAGGTAGTTAAGGTGTGAATATTATGGTGTATATATAAATAAATATTTAGATATTAAATGGAGATAAGGAATATATATATTTTTGTTTAAATATCTGTTAAATAAATGATTACTAATTAACTAAGCTGAACCTTTAGGGAAGAGAAGAAAGCAGGCTACCCCAATATTTTCTGAACTGCACATGTGCAAACATAGCTTATGCAATAACCTGTATATTAGTTTGTGATTGGTTAGAACGGGAAAGAAAAAAACATAAAACAATAAGCTCATTTAACAAAATAAAGCTGCATTATTCATTGCAAAATTCTTCTCAGATATGAAGCTATATTAAATGCAGATTACAATTTATGTTTAGTATCCCTTTAATGGGGAAAAATGATTCATCCCAATTTTGTGCTTGGTTTAAGGGCAAACACATTCATATAAAATCAGTGTCATTTTGGTCCAAAAGTATACATCTCTATATGATGTCATGAAGTATAAAACAATTAAATAATTTTTACAGATAGCTCAGTTGATAAAGGGCCCGAAACTTTGCTGAATGGATCGTGAGAAATCTCGCTGACATTCACAGGGGACCGTCCTCAGGGAATTTGTTGTAAAAAAACAAAATTTATACTTACCTGATAAATTTCTTTCCGGACATGGAGAGTCTATTACTAGTGGTATATTCAACTCCTGACCAGCAGGAGATGCCAAAGAGCACCCCAGCAAAGCTGTTAAGTGTAACATCCCTTACCCATAATCCCCAGTCATTCAGCCGAAGGAAAATGGAAAAAGAAGAAACACAAGGGTGAAAAGGTGCCTGAGGTTTACTCAAAAAACAAACAAACTGCTGAATTATAATTAAAAATAGGGTGGGGTCCTGGACTATCCATGTCCGGAAAGAAAGAAATTTATCAGGTAAGCATAAATTTTGTTTTCTTTCCTATGACATGGAGAGTTCACAACATCATTCCAATTACTAGTGGGAACCAATACCCAAGCTAGAGGACCTGGAATGAACAGGGAGGGAAAAAAAGGCAGGAGGACCTAAACAGAAGGCACCACCGCTTGAAGAACCTTTCTCCCAAAAGAGGCCTCAGTCGACGCAAAAGTTTAAAATTTGTAGGATTTGGAAAAAGTATGCAGAGAGGATTATGTTGCTACCTTGCAAATCTCTTCCACAGAAGCCTCGTTTTTGAAAGCTCATGAAGAGGAGACAGCCCTAGTGGAATGAGCCATAATTCTCTCAGGAGGCTGCTGTCCAGCAGTCTCATAAGCCAAATGAAACAAACTTCTCAACCAGAGAGACAGAGTAGTAGAAGTGGCCTTCTGACCCTTACGTTTTCCAGAGAAAACAACAAACAGGGCAGTCTGCTGTCAGTAAAATTTTAGAGCTCGCTCAACATCCAAGTTGTGCAAAAGACGTTCCTTCTGAGAAGAAGGATTAGGAGAAAAAGAAGGAACAACAATTTCCTGGTTAATGTTTCGATCCGACACCACCTTAGGGAGAAATCCCAATTTAGTACGAAGGGCCACCTTATAGGCATGAAAAATAAGGTATGGGGAATCACACTGCAGAGCTGAAAGCTCAGACACTCTGCGAGCGGAAGAAATAGCAAGAAGAAACAAAACCTTTCAAGATAACAATTTTATATCAACAACATGCATCTGCTCAAATGGGAATCCTGCTGCAAAATTTTAAGATTAAGGCTCCACGGGAGAGAAACATGTTTAAACACAGGCCTGATTCTAACCAGGGCCTGAACAAAAGCTTGAACATCTGGTAAGTCAGCCAGACGTTTGTGCAAAAGGATAGATAGTGTCGAAATCTGACCCTTTAGAGTACTGATCGATAAACCCTTCTCCAGGCCATCCTGAAGAAAAGACAAAATCCGGGGAATCCTCACTTGGCTCCAGGAAAACCCCTTAGATTTGCACCAATAAAGATATTTACGCCATACCTTATGGTAAATTTTGCGAGTAACAGGTTTGCGAGCTTAGAGCATAGTTTCAATGACCGCTTCAGAAAAACCACGTCTAGACAGAACTAGACGTTCAATCTCCAAGCAGTCAGCTTCAGAGAATCTAGGTTTGGATGGAGGAAGGGACCCTGAATTAGAAGGTCCTTCCTCAGAGGTAACCTCCAAGGAGTTATAGATGACGTCCGTACCAGATCCTGCGAGGCCATGCAGGAGCTATTAGGTTTACTGATGCTCTCTCCTGTTTGATACGAGCAATGACTCGTGGAAGGAGAGCAAACGGAAGAAACAGGTAAGCCAGAGAGAACATCCAAGGAACAGCTAGAGACACTATCAGAACGGCCTGAGGATCTCTTGACCTTGAACTGTACCTTGGCATTTTGGCGGGATGCCATCAGATCCAACTCTAAACCCCCCACACCTCAGGGTTATCTGAGAGAACACTTCCGGGTGGAGAGCCCACTCCCAAGGATGAAAGGTCTGTCTGCTCAGAAAATCCGCCTCCCAATTGTCCACTCCTGGAATGTGGATAGCAGACAGAAGACAATCGTGAGCTTCCGCCCACTGCAGAATGCGAGTCACCTCCTTCATGGCCAAGGAACTCCGAGTTCCTCCCTGGTGGTTGAGGTAAGCCACTGAGGTGATGTTGTCTGACTGGAATCTGGTCATTTGGACTAAAGATAGTTAAGACCAAGCTCTCAAGGCATTGAAGATCTCTCTTAACTCCAAAATGTTTATAGGAAGAGAAGACTCTTCCAGAGACCACAGGCCCTGAGCCTTCAGAGAACCCCAAACAGCTCCCCAGCCTGACAGGCTGGCGTCCCTAGTCACAATCACCCAGGAAGGTTTTAGGAAACAAGTGCACTGAGACAGATGATCCTGTGATATCCACCACAAGGACGGAACCCTAAGGAACTTGAGACACTTGAGATCTAGGATGGGACGAAAAGTTCCCTCCTTTTTGGGAATCACAAATAGATTTGAATAAAATCCTAGGTCTTGTTCCTTTAGAGGGACTGGTACAATAACTCCCCAGGGAGGAAAGGTTATTTACGCAATTTAAGAAGGCCTTTACCTGGTTTGAGGATAATCTTGACAGAAGAAATCTGCCCCTTGGAGGGCAAGCCTTGAACCCTTTCTTGTAACCCTGGGATACTATGTCCACAGCCCATGGATCTGGGACATTGCAAATCCAGGCCCGTTTAAAAAAGGAAAGTCTTCCCCCCCACCTGATCCAAAATTGGATTGGGGCGGATCCTTCATCCTGATTTAGAGTCAGCGGAGGGCTTTTTGTTTTGTTTACCCTTGTTCCAGGGCTGGTTGGATTTCCAATTGGACCTGGATTGCTCTGGTTTAGAAGTGGAGGATTTTTGTCCCTTAAAGGAACGAAAATTAGAAGATTGTCGACCCCTTGGTCTATTCTTCTTGTCCTGAGGTAGGAATGATCTCTTTCCACTTGTAATTTCTAAAATGATTTCCACCAGACCAGGTCCAAACAGAGTTTTTACCCTTATGAGGTAAAGCTAAAAGCTTGGTCTTTGAAGAAACATCAGCTGACCAAGATATTAACCACAGAGCTCTGCGGGCCAGCACAGTGAAGCTAGACATCTTAGCTCCCAGTCTAATCATTTGCATGTTGGCATCACAGATAAAGGTATTTGCCATTTTAAGAGCTTTGATCATATCCTGGATCTCCTCTACCGTAGTTTCCTCAGAAAACAGATCAGACAAGGCGTCGCACCAATAAGATGCTGCACCTGCAACCGTGGCAATACTCGCCACTGATTGCCACTGTAATCCTTGATGGGTGTACATCTTTTTCAAGTAAGCTTCTATCTTCTTATCCATTGGATCCTTAAAAGAGCAACTTTCCTCAATAAGAATGGTAGTTCTCTTAGCAAGGGTAGAAATAGCTCCTTCTACCTTAGGAACAGTGCGCTCCATGATTTAAGATTAGAATCAGCAACAGGAAACCTCTTTTTAAAAACAGGGGAAGGGGAAAAAGGAACCCCTGGTTTATCCCATTCCTGAGCAATAATTTCAGACATCTTCCTTGGAACAGGAAAAACTTCCTCAGAAGATGGAGATTCATAAACTCTATCCAGTTTGGAAGACTTAGTAGGGTTGACAGAAACCGAAGGTTCAGAGTCGTCTAAAGTAGCTAAAACCTCCTTCAGTAGTAACCGGAGGTGTTCCTGCTTAAATCGAAAATTAGCTTTCTGTAGATTCTGAATATTTTTCTGCTAAAGTTTCAGTCTGATATTTCACCTTCAGAAGCTACCGAAGAATTTTCCTCAGACAATTGTGAAAGATTGGCTAGAGGGGTCAGAAACCTTAGTAGCAGGCAAATGTTTAGATTTCCTCTTATGCTTACCCCAAGAAGTCAAAGCTGATAAAGCCGCTGACACTGCCGAAGTGATCTGAGCAGCAAAATCCCCAGGTAAATAAACACCCCCAGGTGGTTGAGAGGACATAGAAGGCACAATATGAGAAACAACTAAAGCATGGGACGTTTGAGCACAGCAAAATCCTGAGAGACAATTGGCTCAGAAGGGAGAATTGTTTCTTTACATTTTAACGTGTTTGCTAAACATGAGGAACAAAACTGCATAGGTAGAGCAATCTGATTCTCTAAACATAGCAAACATTTATCCTGTTCTGAGTCCATAGCACAAATGGACAGTTTCCACTAGCAATAACCAGAATGAAGAAACAAAATAGAAATTCAGAATAACTTTTTCTTTCTTTTATTGACAAACAGAGAATTATAAGGATGGTAAACCAGTATGAAAATTAACTTCAGACAAACTATCTGAAGCTCCTACCGGACCAGAGCGAAAATCCCACTACTAATCAGCAGAACCCGTGACCTGTCAGTTAAACGATTAGTCACTGAAGATACTCCGATTGTTGAAATTTTTAAACCGACACCTCTCCTCAGCTTACAATCTGACTCTCTGAGCTCACAAAAGTCCGCTCCGTCAAACCAGAAGTGCAGAGGTCACGTGAGCGGCCGTGAAAAGAAAACTGTGCCACACTTAAGAGTGCAAAATAACAAAACGGCTGTCTGATTTAGCAGAGAGAGCGAACAGCTTTTAAATCTTAAACTGGTAAATCCAGTTCATATAAAAATTGTCTCCCATGTATGTTCCAACACTTTCTCAAGGAACAATAAGCCATACACTAGCCAATAATTAGGAAAATTAACCCCTTAAAGGGACAGTAAAGTCACAAAAAATCTTTCATGATTTAAATAGGGCATGTAATTTTAAACAACTTTCCAATTTACTTTTATTACCAATTTTGCTTTGTTCTCTTGGTATTCTTAGTTGAAAGCTAAATCTAGGAGGTGCATGTGCTAATTTCTTAGACCTTGAAGATTGCCTCTAATCTGAAAGCATTTTGACAGTTTTTCACCACTAGAGGGCGTTAGTTCATGTGTTTCATATAGATAACATTGAGCTCTGGCACGTGAAGCTCCTAAGACCAAGCACTGATTGGCTAAAAATGCATGTCTGTCAAAAGAACTGAAATAAGGAGGCAGTTTGCAAAGGCTTAGATACAAGGTAATCACAGAGGTAAAAAGTATATTATTATAACCGTGTTGGTTATGCAAAATTGAGGAATGGGTAATAAAGGGATCATATACCTTTTTAAACAACAAAAATTCTGGTGTTTACTGTCCCTTTAAGTCTCTTATCTGTCCCCATACTTAAGTGCCAACTATAAATATTTATTAGGATCTATGACCCCCAATAAAAAACTGCCCCTAACACTGTACCCCAAAGAAAGTAGGGTAACTATGTCCCATAATGAGATCCACGAGAGGATTAACCCCTGAAGTGCTGTCCTTTCCAACCTAGAAAGGAAGAGTCACCTGTGGATCCTGCTGCAGGGCAGAAAGCATCTACATAGGTGTGACAGGCAATGCGCTCCCTGTCATGGACCTGTAGTAAAAGAAAGAGCAGAGTCACCAACCCTGGCTTTCTACAAAGGGGTAGCAAACTAAAGTAAAGCCAACCTAACCGCCTTCTAAGTGTAAAGACTACCTCACCGCCTTCTAACTGCTAAAAGCCACCACTACTTTTTGTCAAGAGATTGACGTGGACACAGCTAGACCCCAATCCTTGCTTGCAGGGAAAAATACCCATAAAAGGACAAAATATCTTCAGACACCAACTTCCCACAACCTCCATTGACAGAGGCAAAGAAAATGACTGGGGATTATGGGTAAGGGAAGTTACACTTAACAGCTTTGCTGGGGTGCTCTTTGCCTCCTCCTGCTGGCGAGTTGAATATGCCACTAGTAATTGCAATGATGTTGTGGACTCTCAATGTCATAGGAAAGAAAGGGGCTGTCCCTGCGCCATGACTTCTATTGAAAGTAATGGAGCTCGATGGAAACTGAAACCCCCCTTGGGAGAGTGAAGTCAGCAAGGGGCGTACTTTAGAAATCCGGCAGCCAATAAAAATCCGTTAACTACTTTCAGCGTATAGTATCTTATAAATAACCTTGTTTTTCTATTAGGGTGAGAAGTGTTTTCAGTATTTTTGCACAATCTCGCCACTGTTTAGGGAACATTTTTGAAGAATACGCCAGACTTGGATAAATTTCAGCTACCCACAGATCACTAGCAGATCACTAGTTTCCTATTATAAATGCAAATGTCACTGCATTTTATTGCACGTGTGGTGTAGTTTTGATTCTACTGTGTGCCTAAATTCATTTTTTACTGGTATTTTTATTTAATATTTTATTTATTCATTTTACACCATTTTTAATTTTCACGAGGGTGACCTACACGCTTTCACTAGATACAAGTACCTTATTGCTCGTCATATAGATGATTACTATTCTCTTGTGTTTCTTTTGGAATGAAAATGTTTTGTAGAGAACCCTGTATAATGTATAACTGACTGTTTATTTGTTATGTATATGTTATACACATTTTTCCCTTTTTGTTATTTCCGGTAAATATAAGTGTCAGTTTCACTGGTTTTATCTGCTTTCTAGATACTGTGTATGGGCCTCACCTTTGGGGGGGGGGGGGTATTTCCATCCTTCTTTTTTATTTAATATTCCTTAGAAACTTGATATACTGTGTTGGGTAACAGTTGATCATTTTTGACTAGACTAAACTTATTGCAAATTGCATATCAGTAGGTCTATATGTTCTGCCTTGTTTTGGAATATGTTGTGTTTACAAAACCTTCAATAAAATATATAATATATAAAAAATACACTTTTTGAGAATTACATAGTATAGTTTATGTATTAGAGATTTCTTCTGTTATGTGTGATCAGTCCACGGGTCATCATTACTTCTGGGATATAACTCCTCCCCAACAGGAAATGCAAGAGGATTCACCCAGCAGAGCTGCATATAGCTCCTCCCCTCTACGTCAGTCCCAGTCATTCTCTTGCACCCAACGACTAGATAGGATGTGTGAGAGGACTATGGTGATTATACTTAGTTTTTATGACTTCAATCAAAAGTTTGTTATTTTACAATAGCACCGGAGCGTGTTATTACTTCTCTGGCAGAGTTTGAGGAAGAATCTGCCAGAGTTTTTTACTATGATTTTAACCGGAGTTGTTAAGATCATATTGCTGTTCTCGGCCATCTGAGGGAGGTAAAGGCTTCAGATCAGGGGACAGCGGGCAGATGAATCTGCATTGAGGTATGTAGCAGTTTTTATTTCTGAATGGAATTGATGAGAAAATCCTGCCATACCGTTAAAATGACATGTATGTATACACTTTAGTATTCTGGGAATGGTATTTCACCGGAACTACTCTGTTAAAGGTCACTAATCCTTTTATTAACTATTTATCATGTTAAACGTTTTTGCTGGAATGTAGAATCGTTTACATTGCTGAGGTACTGTGTGAATAAATATTTGGGCATTATTTTCCACTTGGCAGCATTTTTTGCTTTTATTTATGACAGTTTCGTTTCTCTTCACTGCTGTGTGGGAGAGGGAGGGGCCGTTTTTGGCGCTCTTTGCTACGCATCAAAAAATTCCAGTCAGTTACTTTTATATTTCCTGCATGATCCGGTTCTTCTCTGACAGATCTCAGGGGTCTTCAAACTTCTTTGAAGGGAGGTAAATTCTCTCAGCAGAGCTGTGAGAATTCTTAGAATGACTGTGAATAAAAACGTTGCTTTGTATTTTTTATGTCAAATTTAATTATTGTTATTTTACTAATGGGAACAAACCTTTGCTAAAAGTTGTGTTGTTTTAAAGTTGATGCTTTAACTGTTTTTCAGTTCATTATTTCAACTGTCATTTAATCGTTTAGTACCTCTTTGAGGCACAGTACGTTTTTGCTAAAAAAGATTATAACCAAGTTGTAAGTTTTTTGCTAGTGTGTTAAACATGTCTGACTCAGAGGAAGATGTCTGTGTCATTTGTTCCAATGCCAAGGTGGAGCCCAATAGAAATTTATGTACTAACTGTATTGATGCTACTTTAAATAAAAGTCAATCTGTACAATGTGAACAAATTTCACCAAACAGCGAGGGGAGAGTTATGCCGACTAACTCGCCTCACGCGGCAGTACCTGCATCTCCCGCCCGGGAGGTGCGTGATATTATGGCGCCTAGTACATCCGGGCGGCCATTACAGATAACATTACAAGATATGGCTACTGGAACAATAGGACAGGAAAGTAAGGGGTTACTGTAGCACTCACTCTCACTCTATATAGAGATATAAAATCATTCATACTTTATTCATTATAAGTTAAAACCAGGATAAACATCCCTAGTGGATAAATTATGCTACCCAAAACCACCTATTTAGTAAAGATAAAAGCAAAGTGGGCCCTCCTAACACTCCTCTGTTTCCTGGCCGATAACTGGAAGCGTCGGCATCAGGTGACTGGAGTGATAGGATGAGCCGGTAGAGAACGTGCTATACAAACGCGTTTCGGCTATTAAAAAGCCTTTATCAATGTTTCACATTCACAGTCTAAAAATAGTAAGCCGAGGCTCCGATGTTCGGAGCTTAATATCTCTCCAGAACACCGGTTAGTAGCCAATCCGGGATCTCTCCCAGGCTCCACCTTCGTGCCCTCCAATCGGTTACGGGCTTAGTTCACGCCCATAAGAAAGTATTCATCCGATTGGAGTAGTGCCGCTCGCCTTGACAATGGTGGATTATCATGCGTCATTCACGTCCGTAAGAAAGTCTCCATCTGATTGGAGCAATACCACACGCTATGTCATTGGTGTAATATCGGACTTTGTGAATTCTGCATCATATGGCTACTTAAACCTCAGACAATTTAAAACCAATATGCACCCATGAAATTATCCATCATACAAGTCAATCGTAGCACTGATGACTCTTTACTCTGTATAGATTTATGGAAACATAGGAAACGTTAATAATATTATATCACCGAGGCAATTTGTTATGTAGTTAGTGGGCTTAAAATACTCTGTATTTAGAGACATAAAATCTATACAGAGATATGTATTCGTATCTAATAAATACCAGCAAATCATAACATTACACTCAAACATATAATCCTATGCACATCTTTGTGTGCCGCACCTTCATATACTGGACTATACCCATATAGCATAAATTCTTGTTCAGTCTCTTACAGGTATAGGAGGAGTAAATACATTACCCCTAGGATTGAAGATATAAAATCATATATGGGTGCGTTCACTGTTACAAAGTTAAATCCACAACAGACCCATCCGTAAGAAATCATCAGTGATTTCACTGATGATTTCTTACGGATGGGTCTGTTGTGGATTTAACTTTGTAACAGTGAACGCACCCATATATGATTTTATATCTTCAATCCTAGGGGTAATGTATTTACTCCTCCTATACCTGTAAGAGACTGAACAAGAATTTATGCTATATGGGTATAGTCCAGTATATGAAGGTGCGGCACACAAAGATGTGCATAGGATTATATGTTTGAGTGTAATGTTATGATTTGCTGGTATTTATTAGATACGAATACATATCTCTGTATAGATTTTATGTCTCTAAATACAGAGTATTTTAAGCCCACTAACTACATAACAAATTGCCTCGGTGATATAATATTATTAACGTTTCCTATGTTTCCATAAATCTATACAGAGTAAAGAGTCATCAGTGCTACGATTGACTTGTATGATGGATAATTTCATGGGTGCATATTGGTTTTAAATTGTCTGAGGTTTAAGTAGCCATATGATGCAGAATTCACAAAGTCCGATATTACACCAATGACATAGCGTGTGGTATTGCTCCAATCAGATGGAGACTTTCTTACGGACGTGAATGACGCATGATAATCCACCATTGTCAAGGCGAGCGGCACTACTCCAATCGGATGAATACTTTCTTATGGGCGTGAACTAAGCCCGTAACCGATTGGAGGGCACGAAGGTGGAGCCTGGGAGAGATCCCGGATTGGCTACTAACCGGTGTTCTGGAGAGATATTAAGCTCCGAACATCGGAGCCTCGGCTTACTATTTTTAGACTGTGAATGTGAAACATTGATAAAGGCTTTTTAATAGCCGAAACGCGTTTGTATAGCACGTTCTCTACCGGCTCATCCTATCACTCCAGTCACCTGATGCCGACGCTTCCAGTTATCGGCCAGGAAACAGAGGAGTGTTAGGAGGGCCCACTTTGCTTTTATCTTTACTAAATAGGTGGTTTTGGGTAGCATAATTTATCCACTAGGGATGTTTATCCTGGTTTTAACTTATAATGAATAAAGTATGAATGATTTTATATCTCTATATAGAGTGAGAGTGAGTGCTACAGTAACCCCTTACTTTCCTGTCCTATTGTTCCAATTATATTTTTGAGGGGTAGCACCGGAATTCTATAATTCCTATCTCATCTATTATTACAGTGTAGTGCCAGTTTGATTTTCTTTTTGTTCCTAGTAAGATATGGCTACTGTTATGACTGAAGTTTTGTCTAAATTACCAGAACTAAGAGGCAAGCGTGATCACTCTGGGGTGAGAACAGAGTGCGCTGACAATGCTAGGGCCATGTCTGATACTGCGTCACAGCTCGCAGAGCATGAAGACGGAGAGCTTCATTCTGTGGGTGACGGTTCTGATCCAAACAGATTGGACTCAGATATTTCAAATTTTAAATTTAAATTGGAGAACCTCCGTGTATTACTAGGGGAGGTCTTAGCAGCTCTCAACGATTGTAACACCGTTGCAATACCAGAGAAACTGTGCAGGTTGGATAAATATTTTGCGGTACCGGCGAGTACTGAAGTTTTTCCTATACCTAAGAGACTAACTGAAATTGTTACTAAGGAGTGGGATAGACCCGGGGTGCCGTTCTCACCCCCTCCAATATTTAGAAAGATGTTTCCAATAGACGCCACCACTCGGGACTTATGGCAAACGGTCCCCAAGGTGGAGGGAGCAGTTTCTACTTTAGCTAAGCGTACCACTATCCCGGTGGAGGATAGCTGTGCTTTCTCAGATCCAATGGATAAAAAATTAGAGGGTTACCTTAAGAAAATGTTTGTTCAACAAGGTTCTATATTGCAACCCCTTGCATGTATCGCGCCGATTACGGCTGCGGCAGCATTTTGGATTGAGTCGCTGGAAGAGAACCTTAGTTCATCTACGCTAGACGACATTACGGACAGGCTTAGAGTCCTTAAACTAGCTAATTCTTTCATTTCGGAGGCCGTAGTACATTTAACCAAACTTACGGCTAAGAACTCAGGATTCGCCATACAGGCACGTAGGGCGCTGTGGCTAAAATCCTGGTCAGCAGATGTTACTTCTAAGTCCAAATTACTTAATATACCTTTCAAGGGGCAGTCTTTATTTGGGCCCGGTTTGAAAGAAATTATCGCTGACATTACAGGAGGTAAGGGCCACGCCCTACCCCAAGACAAAGCCAAAGCTAAGGCTAGACAGTCTAATTTTCGTCCCTTTCGGAATTTCAAAACAGGAGCAGCATCAACCTCCACTGCACCAAAACAGGAAGGAGCTGTTGCTCGTTACAGGCAAGGCTGGAAGCCTAACCAGGCCTGGAACAAGAGCAAGCAGACCAGGAAACCTGCTGCTGCCCCAAAGACAGCATGAACCGAGAGCCCCCGATCCGGGACCGGATCTAGTGGGGGGCAGACTCTCTCTCTTCGCCCAGGCCTGGGCAAGAGATGTTCAGGATCCCTGGGCACTAGAGATCATATCTCAGGGATACCTTCTAGACTTCAAATTATCTCCCCCAAGAGGGAGATTTCATCTGTCAAGGTTGTCAACAAACCAGATAAAGAAAGAAGCGTTTCTACGCTGCGTACAAGATCTGTTATTAATGGGAGTGATCCATCCGGTTCCGCGGTCGGAACAAGGACAAGGGTTCTATTCAAACCTGTTTGTGGTTCCCAAAAAAGAGGGAACTTTCAGGCCAATCTTAGATTTAAAGATTCTAAACAAATTCCTAAGAGTTCCATCGTTCAAAATGGAAACTATTCGGACAATTTTACCCATGATCCAAGAGGGTCAGTACATGACCACTGTGGATTTAAAGGATGCTTACCTTCACATTCCGATCCACAAAGATCATCACCGGTATCTAAGGTTTGCCTTCTTAGACAGGCACTACCAGTTTGTAGCTCTTCCATTCGGATTGGCTACGGCTCCAAGAATCTTCACAAAGGTTCTGGGTGCCCTTCTGGCGGTACTAAGACCGCGAGGGATTTCGGTAGCTCCGTACCTAGACGACATTCTAATACAAGCTTCAAGCTTTCAAACTGCCAAGTCTCATACAGAGTTAGTTCTGGCATTTCTAAGGTCGCATGGATGGAAAGTGAACGAAAAGAAGAGTTCTCTCTTTCCTCTCACAAGAGTTCCATTCTTGGGGACTCTTATAGATTCTGTAGAAATGAAGATTTACCTGACAGAAGACAGGTTAACAAAGCTTCAAAATGCATGCCGTGTCCTTCATTCCATTCAACACCCGTCAGTAGCTCAATGCATGGAGGTGATCGGCTTAATGGTAGCGGCAATGGACATAGTACCTTTTGCACGCCTACACCTCAGACCGCTGCAATTATGCATGCTAAGTCAGTGGAATGGGGATTACTCAGATTTGTCCCCTACTCTGAGTCTAAATCAAGAGACCAAAAATTCTCTTCTATGGTGGCTTTATCGGCCACACCTGTCCAGGGGGATGCCATTCAGCAGGCCAGACTGGACAATTGTAACAACAGACGCCAGCCTACTAGGTTGGGGCGCTGTCTGGAATTCTCTGAAGGCTCAGGGACTATGGAATCAGGAGGAGAGTCTCCTGCCAATAAACATTCTGGAATTGAGAGCAGTTCTCAATGCCCTTCTGGCTTGGCCCCAGTTAACAACTCGGGGGTTCATCAGGTTTCAGTCGGACAACATCACGACTGTAGCTTACATCAACCATCAGGGAGGGACAAGAAGCTCCCTAGCAATGATGGAAGTATCAAAGATAATTCGCTGGGCAGAGTCTCACTCTTGCCACCTGTCAGCAATCCACGTCCCGGGAGTGGAGAACTGGGAGGCGGATTTCTTGAGTCGCCAGACTTTTCATCCGGGGGAGTGGGAACTTCATCCGGAGGTCTTTGCCCAAATACTTCGACGTTGGGGCAAACCAGAGATAGATCTCATGGCGTCTCGCCAGAACGCCAAACTTCCTCGCTACGGGTCCAGATCCAGGGATCCGGAAGCAGTTCTGATAGATGCTTTGACAGCACCTTGGAACTTCGGGATGGCTTATGTGTTTCCACCCTTCCCGCTGCTTCCTCGATTGATTGCCAAAATCAAACAGGAGAGGGCATCAGTAATTCTAATAGCACCTGCATGGCCACGCAGGACTTGGTATGCAGATCTAGTGGACATGTCATCCTGTCCGCCTTGGTCTCTACCTCTAAGACAGGACCTTCTGATTCAGGGTCCATTCAAACATCAAAATCTAACTTCTCTGAAGCTGACTGCTTGGAAATTGAACGCTTGATTTTATCAAAACGTGGTTTTTCTGAGTCGGTTATTGATACCCTGATTCAGGCTAGGAAGCCTGTTACCAGAAGTATTTACCATAAAATATGGCGGAAATACCTATACTGGTGCGAATCCAAAGGTTACTCCTGGAGTAAGGTTAGGATCGCTAGGATATTGTCTTTTCTACAAGAAGGTTTAGAAAAGGGTTTATCAGCTAGCTCATTAAAGGGACAGATTTCAGCTCTGTCCATCTTGTTACACAAGCGTCTGTCGGAAGATCCAGACGTCCAGGCTTTTTGTCAAGCTTTAGCTAGGATCAAGCCTGTGTTTAAGGCTGTTGCTCCGCCATGGAGTTTAAACTTAGTTCTTAACGTTTTACAGGGTGTTCCGTTTGAACCCCTTCATTCCATTGATATAAAATTGTTATCTTGGAAAGTTCTGTTTTTAATGGCTATTTCCTCGGCTCGAAGAGTCTCTGAGTTATCAGCCTTACATTGTGATTCCCCTTATCTGATTTTTCACTCAGACAAGGTAGTTCTGCGTACTAAACCTGGGTTCTTACCTAAGGTAGTCACTAACAGGAACATCAATCAAGAGATTGTTGTTCCATCCCTGTGTCCAAATCCTTCTTCAAAGAAGGAACGTCTTCTACACAATCTGGATGTAGTTCGTGCCCTCAAGTTCTACTTGCAGGCAACTAAAGATTTTCGCCAAACTTCTTCCCTGTTTGTCGTTTATTCTGGACAGAGGAGAGGTCAAAAAGCTTCTGCTACCTCTCTCTCTTTTTGGCTTCGTAGCATAATACGTTTAGCCTATGAGACTGCTGGACAGCAGCCTCCTGAAAGAATTACAGCTCACTCCACTAGAGCTGTGGCTTCCACTTGGGCCTTTAAGAATGAGGCCTCTGTTGAACAGATTTGCAAGGCTGCAACTTGGTCTTCGCTTCATACCTTTTCCAAATTTTACAAATTTGACACTTTTGCTTCTTCGGAGGCTATTTTTGGGAGAAAGGTTCTTCAGGCAGTGGTTCCTTCTGTATAATGAGCCTGCCTATCCCTCCCGTCATCCGTGTACTTTTGCTTTGGTATTGGTATCCCAGAAGTAATGATGACCCGTGGACTGATCACACATAACAGAAGAAAACATAATTTATGCTTACCTGATAAATTCCTTTCTTCTGTTGTGTGATCAGTCCACGGCCCGCCCTGTTTTAAGGCAGGTAAATATTTTTTAAATTATACTCCAGTCACCACTTCACCCTTGGTTACTCCTTTCTCGTTGATTCTTGGTCGAATGACTGGGACTGACGTAGAGGGGAGGAGCTATATGCAGCTCTGCTGGGTGAATCCTCTTGCATTTCCTGTTGGGGAGGAGTTATATCCCAGAAGTAATGATGACCCGTGGACTGATCACACAACAGAAGAAAGGAATTTATCAGGTAAGCATAAATTATGTTTTTTACTACCCAGAGAGATTTAGAGAATTGCGCCTATAGTATCTGTCTCTTCGCTATCTCTCTGCTTTTGTGTGTGTTTTTAGCTATATCTAGAACGTTTGTAAGGGGCTAGATACATTGTTTTAATGTCCTTTTGAAATAGACTCCCATAGTCCTTCTCTGTGTAGTATTAGGGTGTTCTGATAAATATATCAGATTGTTTGTCATTTTAAACCTGTACAGATTGAAAATGAAATAAAAAACAATCTCTCATATTGTTTTTTTCAGGCAGAAAATCCCCCTCCTGCCTCATCAGGTAATAAAACAGCAGATAAAAAAGGTAACCAGGCCGGGAATATGCAGATCCCATGTCTGCTGTCAATGCCAACCAGGAACCACATGGATATCACAACCCCGCCCCTTCCTCCTGTGGCCCCAGAGGTCCTGAGAGTGGCAGAACATCGGCACAAGAAGGGGTTAATGTATCCCTACATCTTTCATGTCCTAACAAAGGTGCGTAGGAACATTATTGTGGCAATACAAAGTGTAGTCAGCATTTACGGTAACAACCAACTGTATCTTTAAAGGGACGTGAAACCCACTATTTTACATTCATGGTTCCTTCGTGGTTCGGATAGAACATACAGTTTTAAACAACTTTCCAATTTACTTCTATTGTCTAATTTTCTTAGTTCTCTTGGTATCCTTTGTTGAAAAGCATACCTAGGTAGGCTCAGGCGCTTGGGAGCAAGCTACTGATTGGTCGCTGCACATATATGCCTCTTGTTATTGGCTTATTGATTTGTTCAGCTAGTTCCTAGTAGTGCATTGCTGCTTCTTCAACAAAGGATACTAAGAGAATGAAGCACACTTGATAATAGAAGTAAATTGGAAAGTTGATTGAAATTGTATGTTCTATCTGATCTATGAAAGAAAATATTTTGGTTTCATGTTCCGTTAATATTTTATGTGCGCCCTGAATCAGAATGCTGACTCTTGTAATATTTTCTACACAAAGGGAGAAATTAAAATTCCAGTTACAATTGAAGACGAAGTAAACAAGGATCTGCCCCCCGCCACGGTGCTGTACAGACCAGTTCGTCAGTACGTCTATGGCGTCTTGTTTAGCTTGGCAGAAAGCAGAAAGAAATCTGAACGACTTGCATTCCGAAAGAACCGAATGCCCCCAGAATGTAAGTTATACCCAAAGGGATTGTACCCTCCTTTTTGTACAATTTTCAAAGTCAGGACAACCAGCATAAAGCAGATATGAACTGTCCCTTACATATAAACAGTGTTACAGAAAAGGCCAATTCTGGGTCCTCAATCAGTAACAAAATGCACAGACCACTGAAAGTCCAAAGCGTATCGCTGTCTGTTTCTAGTTCTTACAGACACATTTATTCCTAAACGTACAGTAAACATTATGAAACTATTTAAAATGCTTAAATAAAGTACAGTAGACTTGCATAAACAACAAATGCATGATAAAAAGACAATGCAATAGCACTCAGTCTGAACTTTAAATGAGTAGTAGATTGTTTTCTGACAAATTTCAGTTATGTCCATTTCCTCTCCCCCTGTATCATGTGACAGCCATCAGCCAATCACAAATGCATGTACGTATATTCTGGGAATTCTAGCACATGCTCAGTAGGTGCTGGTGACTCAGTGTAAATTTAAAAAGACATTTTCTTAATGGAAGTAAATTGGAAAGTTGTTTAACATTGCATGCTCTATCTGAATCATGAAAGTTTAATTTAGACTTGAGTGTCTGTTTAAGTATACACAGTAAAACTATACGCTTTCATTATTTTGCCCCCTTTTTCCCTGTAAGTTAAGTCTACAAATTGTGTATTTTCTGGTCCTAAAAACTGATAGATCACATGACCTAACCTTACCACATACCTGTCCCAGATTTGCAGTTTATGGTATCATTTTTGTTAAAGCCAGGCATTGAAGAATTTGTTAACAAAATGACAGGGGCAAACCCTGTCCTCCCCAGACTCAGCCTGGATTGGCTTCTCCAGATAAAGAAGGTGCTGGTGGAGTTAAACTTCCTTTAAAGGAAGAATAATTACATTTTTAGTGTATAGTTCTCACATGTCATGATATACCCATAAAATAAGGATATAGTGTGAATCTGCTGGGTCTGCTGAAAAAACAATATATAATATGTGTTGGTTTCTCACTGAAAATGGCCTACAGTTGGGTTTAATGTGAGCAACATCTAGAAACTTCAAAACAGCTCAGCACAGAGGTGGAAATGGCTCAGCAATTAAAGGGTTAATGTGCTTGCTTGATGCTCTTTCGTATGCACCAGAGAATTTATTTGGAAATTAAATATTTTGTCAGCCATATGAAAAGGCAATATTTGTAAATTCCGTCATTTGTTTTGCCTGAAAAAGTATGCGGTAAAAGCTGTTAACATTTAAAGTACTATACTGGTATCAATTGCGCTCACTGGTGAGCAGAAAATCAATTTCAGTGATGCCGTAATATGAAAAGGCTGCACAGTCTTAAAGCTATGATTAAGATGTGATGTCTGGTGCCTTCTTATTGTAGCACTTTATTGTGATGACAGAATTAATAATAAAATTGTTGTTGTTCTTTAGATTTTCCAGTTATCATAAAAGAATGGGCAGCCTACAAAGGGAAGTCTCCCCAGACACCTGAACTGGTGGAAGCTCTGGCATTCCGAGAATGGACATGCCCCAACCTAAAGAAGTTGTGGTTGGGTAAAGCCGTAGAGGACAAGAACAGGCGGATGAGAGCTTTCCTGGCCTGCATGAGATCCGACACCCCAGCAATGCTTAATCCGGCTAATGTACCCACCCACCTCATGGTGCTGTGCTGTGTATTAAGGTAAATGGGATTTTGAGTGTTGCAGTCCTCTCTGGCAGCCATGAGCTCAAAAGTAAATAAGTACCGTAGCAGTTTTTATTTACAGTTTGCATAAAGGTATCGACTGAAAAATCCCTGGAGCAAATGTATCTTCTTTGGCACCTAAAAATGTGAAGCCGGTTATTCTTGACATTTTGTAGAAGGGTCCAAATAGCCATTTTGAACATCGTCAGCAGGTCGTGTGCACAATAAAAGTTATCAGTTGTATTTAATATCCTATTACACAAGTCAGATGTTTGTTAAATATCAGTTTTTACCTTCTAGTTTGTTTTTACCCAAAGGTCAGCCCTTTCTTGTAGCTGGGTAGATGGTACTGATGTACATTAATCAGGGGCTTCATGTGCTCTCTGACCAGCAGCACCATACAAAAGTGTCTATCTTATGGTGCTTTGTGGTTAATTATTACTAGTATTGTCCGTTTGCTTATTACTTTTAAATGTAAGAGATTGTTCTATGAAACTTCTCAGCTAGGGACGTAGAATTATAATGCTGTTCATGCCTTAGCTATAGGGAATATTGGCCGGTATTTCCCATTGATGTAGCAGTAATCATCTTGCTTATTGTTCAGGTATATGGTCCAGTGGCCAGGAATCCGAATTCTGCGCCGTCAAGAGCTTGATGCTTTCCTGGCACAGGCGCTCTCCCCAAAACTGTATGAACCTGATCAGCTGCAGGAGCTTAAGGTAAACGTTATTCTGTGAAGTGTCTGCGCTTTGTTTTGGCAGCATATTATGTACTGATGTTTTATGGGGGTTTACAGGATTGTGTATAAAAGTGTGAACTCTCTGCCTTTCACTATATTGTAGAAAATTCCCCTGATAATGTAGGCAGCTTCTATAAGTGGGACAAGTAAACATAACTACTTTCTTTACAGCATTGTTTATTTTAACCCCATGCAGTAGTGTTTTAGAAGCATTTATACAGTCTCCCAAGGTGCTCACCCGGATTTATAATAAACTCAGAAAACGGGTACTGTATTAAAACCATCCACATCCAGAAGTGTCCCTGTTGCCTCGTTATTGCTACTGCGCTTACCCAGGTAACCAAACAAAACAGGTCCCAAAGTAAAACAAAGTCCATGTCCCAAAGTAAAACAAAGTCCATGTCCCAAAAGAACCATGAATTCTACAACTTTAAATATATTTACACGTTTTAGGTAGATGTGGTACAAAGTAAGAGTACTTTAAAAATAGAAATGTTAATAGTTTTTTTTTATCAAATAACTAGATGCAGAGTGAACAGAAGAAAAATCTAAATCAAATCAATATTTGGTGTGACCACTCTTTTCCTTCAAAACAGCATCAATTCTTATAGGTACATGTGCACACAGTTATTTTAAGGAACTTGGCAGATAAGTTGTTCCAAACATCTTGGAGAACTAACCACTGTTCTGTTGATTTATGCAGCCTCAGTTGCATCTGTCCCTTCATGTTATCCCAAACAGACTTGATGATTTTGAGGTAATTTCTCCTACACTGCTCCTATTTGAAGTGTGCCCTCTTTCCCAATATTACTCTTCATGGTTGAGGTCAAGTCTCTCTCAATACTCTTCCTGCTTATGGTCAACTCTTCCACAATTCTCTTTTATGATCAACTCTTCCACATTTCTTCTCCTACTTGAGGTCAGCTCTTCCTCACTGTTCCTCCTACTTGAAATCAGCTCTTCAATGCTGCTCCACCTGCTTGAGGTCAGCTCTTCCACACTGTACCTCCTACTTGAGGTCAGCTCTTCCAATGCTGCTCCACTTACTTTGGGCCATACCATCACTTCCAGTTCTTTATGCTGAAGATAGTTCTTAATGACTTTGGATGTATGTTTGGGGTCATTCTCATTCTGCAGAATAAATTTTGGGCCAATCAGATGCCTCCCTGATGGAATTTCATGGTGGATAAATATCTGCCTGTACTTCCCAGCATTGAGGAAACCATTAATTCTGACAGAATCCCCCAACTCCATTTGCAGAAATGCAACCCAAGCTTGCAAGAAACCTCCACCATGCTTTACTGTTTCCTGCAGACACTTGTTTTTGTACCGATCTCCAGCCCATTGACTAACAAAAACTGGCTTCTGCTACAGCCAAATATTTCAACTTTTGACCAATCAATCCAGAGCACCTGCTGCCATTGTTGTGCAGTCCAGTTCCTGTGTTTCCTTGCATAGTTGAGTCTCTTGGCCCTATTTCCATGTCGGATGTTTGGCTTTTTCCATGAATACTTCTTCTGACTAGACTTCTCTAGACAGTAGACAGTAGGGTATACTAGGGTCCCACTGGTTTCTGCCAATTCTGAGCTGATGACACTGCTGGACATCTTCAGATTCCATAGGGAAGTAAGCATGATGTGTTTCTTTTGGTGATCACTGCATCTACGGTCCTCAATTTGTCTGTTTCTTTGTGCTTCTTCATAAGATCTTGATCTTGAACTACCTCTTGTTGCTGTACTCAGTCTTGCCATGGTGTGTGATTTATGACATTAAACTGTCTTCAGCAACATCACCTTGTTAACAGAATTTGGCTGTTCCTTACTCAGTTTTATTTCTCCTACACAGACGTTTCTGTTTCAGTTAATAATTGTGTTTCAACCTACATATTAAACTGATGATCAATAGCACCTGGAACAATTGTTTAATCATGGACCTGACTATATGTCTACAAAATTCCTGACTTTGCGCAAGTGTACCAAGAAAAATTGAGGTATTCTTAAGGGCAAAGGGTGGTCACACCAACTATTGATTTGATTTTTCTTCTGTTGACTCACAGCAGTAAGCTGTGTCTGCTCAGGATGGAGTTATAAAGAAAAGAGTCACGATCCATACGATCCCTGTTTCTCTTGTTAAGTGTATCCAGTCAACGGATCATCCATTACTTATGGGATATTCTCCTTCCCAACAGGAAGTTGCAAGAGGATCACCCACAGCAGAGCTGCTATATAGCTCCTCCCCTCACTGCCATATCCAGTCATTCTCTTGCAACTCTCAACTAAGATGGAGGTCGTAAGAGGACTGTGGTGGTTTATACTTAGTTTATTTCTTCAATCAAAAGTTTGTTATTTTTAAATGGTACCGGAGTGTACTGTTTATCTCAGGCAGTATTTAGAAGAAGAATCTGCCTGCGTTTTCTATGATCTTAGCAGAAGTAACTAAGATCCTTTGCTGTTCTCACATATTCTGAGGAGTGAGGTAACTTCAGAGGGGGAATAGCGTGCAGGTTTTCCTGTAATAAGGTATGTGCAGTTAAAATATTTTTCTAGGGATGGAATTTGCTAGAAAATGCTGCTGATACCGAAGTAATGTAAGTAAAGCCTTAAATGCAGTGATAGCGACTGGTATCAGGCTTATTAATAGAGATACATACTCTTATAAAAGTGTATTTTAAAACGTTTGCTGGCATGTTTATTTTTTACATATGTTTGGTGATAAAACTTATTGGGGCCTAGTTTTTTCCACATGGCTGGCTTGAATTTTGCCTAGAAACAGTTCCCTGAGGCTTCACACTGTTGTAATATGAGTGGGAGGGGCCTATTTTAGCGTTTTTTTGCACACCAAATATTACAGACACAGACATCCAGCTTCTTCCTGCATGATCCAGGACTTCTCTGAAGGGCTCAAAAGGCTTCAAAAGTCGTATTGAGGGAGGTAAAAAGCCCCAGTAGAGCTGTGGCAGTTGTTGTGACTGTTTAAAAAACGTTTTTGTCATTTGTTATTCCGTTTTTGGTATTAAGGGGTTAATCATCCATTTGCAAGTGGGTGCAATGCTCTGCTAACTTATTACATACACTGTAAAAATTTCGTTAGTGTAACTCCATTTTTTCACTGTTATTTCAAAATTTGGGAAAATTTGTGTTTCTTAAAGGCGCAGTAACGTTTTTTATATTGCTTGTAAACTTGTTTTAAAGTGTTTTCCAAGCTTGCTAGTCTCATTGCTAGTCTGTTTAAACATGTCTGACACAGAGGAACCTACTTGTTCATTATGTTTGAAAGCCATGGTGGAGCCCCATAGGAGAATGTGTACTAAATGTATTGATTTCACCTTAAACAGTAAAGATCAGTCTTTATCTATAAAAGAATTATCACCAGAGGGTTCTGTCGAGGGGGAAGTTATGCCGACTAACTCTCCCCACGTGTCGGACCCTTCGCCTCCCGCTCAGGGGACGCACGCTAATATGGCGCCAATTACATCAGGGACGCCCATAGCGATTACCTTGCAGGACATGGCTGCAAACATGAATAATACCCTGTCAGAGGTATTATCTAGATTGCCTGAATTAAGAGGCAAGCGCGATAGCTCTGGGGTTAGGAGATATACAGAGCGCGCAAATGCTGTTAGAGCCATGTCTGATTCTGCGTCACTGTATGCAGAACATGAGGACGGAGAGCTTCAGTCTGTAGGTGACATCTCTGACTCGGGGAAACCTGATTCAGAGATTTCTAATTTTAAATTTAAGCTTGAGAACCTCCGTGTATTGCTTGGGGAGGTATTAGCTGCTCTGAATGACTGTAACACAGTTGCAATTCCAGAGAAATTGTGTAGGCTGGATAGATACTATGCAGTGCCGGTGTGTACTGACGTTTTTCCTATACCTAAAAGGCTTACATAAATTATTAGCAAGGAGTGGGATAGACCCGGTGTGCCCTTTTCCCCACCTCCTATATTTAGAAAAATGTTTCCAATAGACGCCACTACACGGGACTTATGGCAGACGGTCCCTAAGGTGGAGGGAGCAGTTTCTACTTTAGCAAAGCGTACCACTATCTCGGTTGAGGACAGTTGTGCTTTTTCAGATCCAATGGATAAAAAATTGGAGGGTTACCTCAAGAAAATGTTTATTCAACAAGGTTTTATTTTACAGCCCCTTGCATGCATTGCGCCTGTCACTGCTGCGGCGGTATTCTGGTTTGAGGCCCTGGAAGAGGCCATCCAGACAGCTCCATTGAATGAAATTATTGACAAGCTTAGAACGCTTAAGCTAGCTAACTCATTTGTTTCTGATGCCATTGTTCATTTGACTAAACTAACGGCTAAGAATTCCGGATTCGCCATCCAGGCGCGTAGGGCGCTATGGCTTAAATCCTGGTCAGCTGACGTGACTTCAAAGTCTAAATTACTCAACATTCCTTTCAAGGGGCAGACCTTATTCGGGCCTGGCTTGAAGGAAATTATTGCTGACATTACTGGAGGCAAGGGTCATACCCTTCCTCAGGACAGGGCCAAATCAAAGGACAAACAGTCTAATTTTCGTGCCTTTTGAAATTTCAAGGCAGGAGCAGCATCAACTTCCTCTGCTTCAAAACAAGAGGGAACTGTTGCTCATTCCAGACAGGCCTGGAAACCTAACCAGTCCTGGAACAAGGGCAAGCAGGCCAGAAAGCCTGCTGCTGCCCCCAAGACAGCATGAAGGAACGGCCCCCTATCCGGAAACGGCTCTAGTGGGGGGCAGACTTTCTCTCTTCGCCCAGGCGTGGGCAAGAGATGTTCAGGATCCCTGGGCGTTGGAGATCATATCTCAGGGATATCTTCTGGACTTCAAAGCTTCTCCTCCACAAGGGAGATTTCATCTTTCAAGGTTATCAGCAAACCAGATAAAGAAAGAGGCATTTCTAAGCTGTGTGCAAGACCTCCTAGTAATGGGAGTGATCCATCCAGTTCCGCGGACGGAACAAGGACAGGGATTTTATTCAAATCTGTTTGTGGTTCCCAAGAAAGAGGGAACCTTCAGACCAATCTTGGATCTAAAGAGCTTAAACAAATTCCTCAGAGTTCCATCATTCAAAATGGAAACTATTCGGACCATCCTACCCATGATCCAAGAGGGTCAGTACATGACCACAGTGGACTTAAAGGATGCCTACCTTCACATACCGATTCGCAAAGATCATCATCGGTTCCTAAGGTTTGCCTTTCTAGACAGGCATTACCAATTTGTAGCTCTTCCCTTCGGGTTGGCCACTGCCCCGAGAATTTTTACAAAGGTTCTGGGCTCACTTCTGGCGGTTCTAAGACCGCGAGGCATAGCGGTGGCTCCGTATCTAGACGACATCCTGATACAGGCGTCAAGCTTTCAAATTGCCAAGTCTCATACAGAGATAGTTCTGGCATTTCTGAGGTCGCATGGGTGGAAAGGGAATGTGGAAAAGAGTTCTCTATCACCACTCACAAGAGTCTCCTTCCTAGGGACTCTTATAGATTCTGTAGAGATGAAAATTTACCTGACGGAGTCCAGGTTATCAAAACTTCTAAATGCTTGCCGTGTCCTTCATTCCATTCCACGCCCGTCAGTGGCTCAGTGCATGGAAGTAATCGGCTTAATGATAGCGGCAATGGACATAGTGCCATTTGCGCGCCTGCATCTCACACCGCTGCAATTATGCATGCTAAGTCAGTGGAATGGGGATTACTCAGATTTGTCCCCTCTACTAAATCTGGATCAAGAGACCAGAGATTCTCTTCTCTGGTGGCTTTCTCGGGTCCATCTGTCCAAGGGTATGACCTTTCGCAGGCCAGATTGGGCGATTGTAACAACAGATGCCAGCCTTCTAGGTTGGGGCGCAGTCTGGAA